>NC_138295.1:88860000-88987500 GCF_965601325.2 Salmo salar
ATAGCCCTCTGACATAGCCCTCTGACATAGCCCTCTGAAACCCCCCTGACATAGCTTGGTATTAAATATCATAACATTTCTCTGAACATTTGATCTTGGTTCCTATTTATAGTGGTGACTCATGACTTGGAGAATGTTTAACAGTGGAATTAACAGCAGTAATATGTTTAACTGTGGAATTAGAGCAGTAATAGAATGTTTATAACTGTGGAATTAGAGCAGTAATAGAATGTTTAACTGTGGAATTAGGAGCAGTAATAGAATGTTTATAACTGTGGAATTAGAGCAGTAATAGAATGTTTAGAACGGTGGAATTAGGAGCAGTAATAGAATGTTCATAACTGCGGAATTAGGAGCAGTAATAGAATGTTCATAACAGTGGAATTAGGAGCAGTAATAGAATGTTTATAACTGTTGAATTAGGAGCAGTAATAGAATGTTTATAACTGTGGAATTAGGAGCAGTAATAGAATGTTTATAACTGTTGAATTAGGAGCAGTAATAGAATGTTTATAACTGTGGAATTAGGAGCAGTAATAGAATGTTTATAACTGTTGAATTAGGAGCAGTAATAGAATGTTTATAACTGTGGAATTAGGAGCAGTAATAGAATGTTTATAACTGTGGAATTAGGAGCAGTAATAGAATGTTTATAACTGTTGAATTAGGAGCAGTAATAGAATGTTTATAACTGTGGAATTAGGAGCAGTAATAGAATGTTTATAACTGTGGAATTAGGAGCAGTAATAGAATGTTTATAACTGTGGAATTAGGAGCAGTAATAGAATGTTTATAACTGTGGAATTAGGAGCAGTAATAGAATGTTTATAACTGTGGAATTAGGAGCAGTAATAGAATGTTCATAACAGTGGAATTAAGAGCCGTCCTAGAAGGCCGTGAGCCTTCTCGATTTAGATAAAGAACCCCCATCTCTCCTCTAAGATTCATTCAACTCAATTAACAATTCTAATCTATGCGCCTCCTTCTATAACCTCTATGGGCGAGGTGGGACGTGACAGTCCCACTCTATTCAACAGCCAGTGGAACAGTGTGGCGCGAAATACAAAAACCTCAAATGCAATAATATCAATTTTTCAAACATACGACTATTTTACACCATTTTAAAGATAAGACTCTCGTTAATCTAACCACATTGTCCGATTTCAAAAAGGCTTTACAGCGAAAGCAAAACATTAGATTATGTTGGGAGAGTACATAGACCAAAATAATCATACAGCCATTTTCCAAGCAAGCATATATGTCACAAAAACCCAGAACACAGCTAAATGAAGCACTAACCTTTGATGATCTTCATCAGATGACACTCCTAGGACATTATGTTATACAATACATGTATGTTTTGTTCAATCAAGTTCATATTTATATCCAAAAACAGCTTTTTACATTGGCGTGTGATGTTCAGAACATGCATTCCCACTAAAAACTTTGGTGAATTTACTAAATTACTCATCATAAACGTTGACAAAATACATAATTATTTTAAGTATTATAGATACAGAACACCTTTATGCAATCGCTATGTCAAATTTTAAAATTGCTTTTCGGCGAAAGCACATTTTTCAATATTCTGAGTACATAGCTAAGCCATCACGGCTAGCTATTTTGACACCCGCCAAGTTTGGGCACACTAAACTCAGAATTAGTATTAGAGATATTGTATTACCTTTGCTGATCTTTGTCAGAATGCACTCCCAGGACTGCTACTTCCACAATAAATGTTGTTTTTGTTCCAAATAATCCATAGTTATGTCCAAATACCTTCGTTTTGTTTGTGCGTTCAGGTCACTATCCAAAGGGTAACGCGCGAGCGCATTTCGAGACAAAAAAAATTCAAAATGTTCCATTACCGTACTTAGAAGCATGTCAAATGCTGTTTAAAATCAATTTTTATGGTATTTTTCTCGTAAAATAGCGATAATATTCCAACCGGACAATAGTGTATTCATTCAAAGAGGAAAAGAAAAAACAGCGTGCTCGTGTGAATGCGCATATCCAATCTCTTTGTCACCAGGCAGACCACTGAGAAGCTGAGCTACTATAGTCTGCCCAGAGACAGAAGACGCCTCAATCCGCTTTCTGAAGGCTTTAGAGAGCCAATGGAAGCCTTAGAAAGTGCAACGTAACTGCACGGATACTGTAGTTTCGATAGAGAATCAAAAGAAGAACTACAAATTCTCAGACAGGCCACTTCCTGCTTGGAATTTTCTCAGATTTTTGCCAGTCATAGGAGTTCTGTTATACTCACAGACACCATTCAAACAGTTTTAGAAACTTCAGAGTGTTTTCTATCCAAATCTACTAATAATATGCATATTCTCGTTTCTGGGCAAGAGTAGTAACCAGTTTAAATTGGGTACGTTTTTTTTTATCCGGCCGTGAAAATACTGCCCCCTATCCCAAACAGGTTAAGGAGATTATTTGACATGGTGGGGAAGTAAGATGTTGGGTGTTACTTTCACTAAGAGGAACCTCGATATACTTCTCCTTCCCTGGGGGTCAATAGAGGTTGGAGGGCTCATCATAATACATTTATCCTGCTGGGGAGATTAGTATCCATCTCTCCTACCCTGGGGGTCATTTGAGAGGTTGGAGGGCTCATCATAATACATTTATCCTGCTGGGGAGATTAGTCTCCGTCTCTCCTTCCCTGGGGGCCAATAGAGA
The DNA here is from genome assembly GCF_965601325.2 of Salmo salar. NCBI lineage: Eukaryota > Metazoa > Chordata > Actinopteri > Salmoniformes > Salmonidae > Salmo > Salmo salar. Next base: position 88,862,686 of record NC_138295.1, read on the forward strand.
GGTTGGAGGGCTCATCATAATACATTTATCCTGCTGGGGGTATTTAGGCTCTGATCAAAAGTATTGCACTATAGGGAATCTCTTCCACTGTCTGATGTATATTTTGTCACCCCGAGCTCTCTCTCAAAGCTATTGACACCCCTTCTTGCTCCCAGAAGGCCATTGACATCCCTTCTCTCTCTCAGAAAGCCATTGACATCCCTTCTCTCTGTCAGAAAGCCATTGACATCCCTTCTCTCTCTCAGAAAGCCATTGGCATCCCTTCTCTCTGTCGGAAAGCCATTGGCATCCCTTCTCTCTCTCAGAAAGCCATTGACATCCCTTCTCTCTGTCAGAAAGCCATTGACATCCCTTCTCTCTCTCAGAAAGCCATTGGCATCCCTTCTCTCTGTCAGAAAGCCATTGGCATCCCTTCTCTCTGTCAGAAAGCCATTGGCATCCCTTCTCTCTCTCAGAAAGCCATTGACATCCCTTCTCTCTCTCAGAAAGCCATTGACATCCCTTCTCTCTGTCAGAAAGCCATTGGCATCCCTTCTCTCTCTGTCAGAAAGCCATTGACATCCCTTCTCTCTGTCAGAAAGCCATTGGCATCCCTTCTCTCTCTCAGAAAGCCATTGGCATCCCTTCTCTCTGTCAGAAAGCCATTGGCATCCCTTCTCTCTGTCAGAAAGCCATTGGCATCCCTTCTCTCTGTCAGAAAGCCATTGGCATCCCTTCTCTCTGTCAGAAAGCCATTGGCATCCCTTCTCTCTCTCAGAAAGCCATTGGCATCCCTTCTCTCTGTCAGAAAGCCATTGGCATCCCTTCTCTCTGTCAGAAAGCCATTGGCATCCCTTCTCTCTCTGTCAGAAAGCCATTGACATCCCTTCTCTCTGTCAGAAAGCCATTTGACTTCCGCTATGAGAAACAAGAGAACGTCGTGGGTCACATCTAAAAATACATTCCTCAGTTGTTGCAGCATGCACAAATAAATAAATAAATAAATGCAACTGGTTAACCATTTGTCAAGCAACATTTGCATAATGTTACCTATGGGAGGCCATCATGTTGCCTATGGGATGTTGCCTATGGGATGTTGCCTATGGGATGTTGCCTATGGGATGTTGCCTATGGGATGTTGCCTATGGGAGGCCATCATGTTACCTATGGGATGTTGCCTATGGGATGTTGCCTATGGGATGTTGCCTATGGGATGTTGCCTATGGGATGTTGCCTATGGGATGTTGCCTATGGGATGTTGCCTATGGGATGTTGCCTATGGGAGTCCGTTGCCTATGGGGTCATGTTGCCTATGGGGAGGCCGTCATGTTACCTATGGGGAGGCCGTCATGTTACCTATGGGGAGGCCGTCATGTTACCTATGGGGAGGCCGTCATGTTACCTATGGGGAGGCCGTCATGTTACCTACGGGGAGGCCGTCATGTTACCTACGGGGAGGCCGTCATGTTACCTACGGGGAGGCCGTCATGTTACCTACGGGGAGGCCGTCATGTTGCCTACGGGGAGGCCGTCATGTTGCCTACGGGGAGGCCGTCATGTTGCCTACGGGGAGGCCGTCATGTTGCCTACGGGGAGGCCGTCATGTTGCCTACGGGGAGGCCGTCATGTTGCCTACGGGGAGGCCGTCATGTTGCCTACGGGGAGGCCGTCATGTTGCCTACGGGGAGGCCGTCATGTTGCCTATGGGGAGGCCGTCATGTTGCCTACGGGGAGGCCGTCATGTTGCCTACGGGGAGGCCGTCATGTTGCCTACGGGGAGGCCGTCATGTTGCCTACGGGGAGGCCGTCATGTTGCCTACGGGGAGGCCGTCATGTTGCCTACGGGGAGGCCGTCATGTTGCCTACGGGGAGGCCGTCATGTTGCCTACGGGGAGGCCGTCATGTTGCCTACGGGGAGGCCGTCATGTTGCCTACGGGGAGGCCGTCATGTTGCCTACGGGGAGGCCGTCATGTTGCCTACGGGGAGGCCGTCATGTTGCCTACGGGGAGGCCGTCATGTTGCCTACGGGGAGGCCGTCATGTTGCCTACGGGGAGGCCGTCATGTTGCCTACGGGGAGGCCGTCATGTTGCCTACGGGGAGGCCGTCATGTTGCCTACGGGGAGGCCGTCATGTTGCCTACGGGGAGGCCGTCATGTTGCCTACGGGGAGGCCGTCATGTTGCCTACGGGGAGGCCGTCATGTTGCCTACGGGGAGGCCGTCATGTTGCCTACGGGGAGGCCGTCATGTTGCCTACGGGGAGGCCGTCATGTTGCCTACGGGGAGGCCGTCATGTTGCCTACGGGGAGGCCGTCATGTTGCCTACGGGGAGGCCGTCATGTTGCCTACGGGGAGGCCGTCATGTTGCCTACGGGGAGGCCGTCATGTTGCCTACGGGGAGGCCGTCATGTTGCCTACGGGGAGGCCGTCATGTTGCCTACGGGGAGGCCGTCATGTTGCCTACGGGGAGGCCGTCATGTTGCCTACGGGGAGGCCGTCATGTTGCCTACGGGGAGGCCGTCATGTTGCCTATGGGGAGGCCGTCATGTTGATGTTTTGTGGATGAAGAGTTGTGGTGTTGCAATATGTGATATAAGGAGAGTGGTATTTCTAGTGAATCAGAGGCTGGTTCTGTTGAGTTGCTGTTCACCATGTGGCAGATAGAATGCATGTCTCTGATCACAGGTAGCTTCCTAGATGGAAGCCTAGTCCCTAGAAATGGCACCCTAGTCCGTGTATTTCCTATGGGCCCTGGTCCAAAAGTAGTGCACTATAAAGGGAATAGGGAGCCGTTTGGGGGACAGACAGTTATTGTGGGGCCCTGCCTGGTGACAGCTGGCTGACTTCCTGCCCACCTGGGACTAGTAGATTTGACACATCCAGCCCACTGGAGTGACTGACTGACTGTGTTCAAATGCTTTGGTAGATTGACCTACCTGAAAATCCTGAGCCTCTAATTGGCACCTTGGCTGGCATTGTCATCTACAAGACCCTGCTAGGTAAAGTTCCCCCTTATCTCAGCTCACTGGTCACCATAGTAGCACGCGCTCCAGCAGGTATATCTCTCTGGTCACCCCCAAAGCCAATTCCTCCTTCGGCCGCCTCTCCTTCCAGTTCTCTGCTGCCAATGACTGGAACGAACTACAGAAATCTCTGAAACTGGAAACACTTATCTCCCTCACTAGCTTTAAGCACCAGCTGTCAGAGCAGCTCACAGATTACTGCACCTGTACATAGCCCATCTATAATTTAGCCCAAACAACTACCTCTTCCCCTACTGTATTTATTTATTTTGCTCCTTTGAACCCCATTATTTCTATTTCTACTTTGCACTTTCTTCCACTGTAAATCTACCATTCCAGTGTTTTACTTGCTATATTGTATTTACTTTGCCACATGGCCTTTTTTGCCTTTACCTCCCTTATCTCACCTCATTTGCTCACATTGTATATAGACTTATTTTTCTACTATATTATTGACTGTATATTTGTTTTACTCCATGTGTAACTCTGTGCTGTTGTATGTGTCAAACTGCTTGCTTTATCTTGGCCAGGTCGCAATTGTAAATGAGAACTTGTTCTCAACTTGCCTACCTGGTTAAATAAAGGTGAAATTTAAAAAAATTATACATTTCAAGGATTTGTGAGAATCCAATGATTCAGGGTTGAAATTCTTATTTTCAACGAGGCAGCATTTCTGGGATGAACTTTGTCAGAAAATAAAGAAACTACTTAGTTCCTGAATCTGCTGTTACTTGACTCCACATGGATGTCAGTTCTTGTAAAGGCAGCTAATGATGAGTAGAGCTTGATCTAGGACAAAAGATTCACTGCAACAATATGCGTCTTTTAAAGGATGTAGCACCTCTAGCCGTAACACAGACACTCCTATGGTGCCATAAAAGTAACACAGCCACTTCCTGCTGTTCTGAGAAGTTGGTAGGTGCTTCCTGTCTTTAAGACCGAGAGAGACACATGGCTCACAGTGGGGACTAGTGCTAACTGGGACGATAGTCACGATACATGTCTGGCTTCACATAACACAACAGTCCTGTTGTTTTCTCATCTGGAGGACACACCCCTGGGCAGGCAAGTAAATAATTAGCCTACAATGTGGGTGATATCAATTTTACATTTGAGTCATTTAGCAGGTGCTCTTATCCAGAGCGATTTTCATCTTAAGGTAACTCGGTGAGACAACCATGTATCTCAGTCACAGTAAGTCTGTATGTAGCCTCGCTACTTTTATAGCCTTGCTACTGTATATAGCCTGTCTTTTTACTGTTGTTTTATTTCTTTACCTAACTATTGTTCACCTAATACCTTTTTTGCACTATTGGTTAGAGCCTGTAAGTAAGCATTTCACCTGTTGTATTCGGAGCACGTGACAAATAAACTTTGATTTGATTTAAAACCGTTCCTCAATAAAGCAGCTGTCAGCAAAGTCAGTGCTTGTAAGAAAATACAAATGTGACTGTAAAGTTAAGGGTGTTAGTTCCTCTGCTGTTGTTACTATCCTGTAGTATTGTAGTGGTATCTTGTTAGTATCCTGGTACTGTTGTATTTTAGCAGTATCTTGTTAGTGTACTGTAGTGGTATCTTGTTGGTATCCTGTAGTACTGTAGCGGTATCTTGTTGGTATCCTGTAGTACTGTAGCGGTATCTTGTTGGTATCCTGTAGTACTGTAGCGGTATCTTGTTGGTATCCTGTAGTACTGTAGCGGTATCTTGTTAGTATCCTGTAGTACTGTAGCGGTATCTTGTTGGTATCCTGTAGTACTGTAGTGGTATCTTGTTGGTATCCTGTAGTACTGTAGCGATATCTTGTTGGTATCCTGTAGTACTGTAGTGGTATCTTGTTGGTATCCTGTAGTACTGTAGTGGTATCTTGTTGGTATCCTGTAGTACTGTAGCGGTATCTTGTTGGTATCCTGTAGTACTGTAGCGGTATCCTGTAGTACTGTAGCGGTATCTTGTTAGTATCCTGTAGTACTGTAGCGGTATCTTGTTGGTATCCTGTAGTACTGTAGCGGTATCTTGTTGGTATCCTGTAGTACTGTAGCGGTATCTTGTTGGTATCCTGTAGTACTGTAGCGGTATCTTGTTGGTATCCTGTAGTACTGTAGTGGTATCTTGTTGGTATCCTGTAGTACTGTAGCGGTATCTTGTTGGTATCCTGTAGTACTGTAGCGGTATCTTGTTAGTATCCTGGTACTGTAGTATTTTAGCAGTATCTTGTTAGTATCCTGGTACTATCACAAGAAGGGTTGTTTGATCTGGATCACAAGAAAGGGTTGTTAGCTGAGATAAAGAGGTCACAGAATAGTCTCTCTGGCCAGACTCAGGGTGCTAGTCTCTGCACGCTCCACACAGAGGTGTCTGGCCAGACTCAGGGCTCTGTGAGGAGACGCTACAGTAAGGATGGTGTCTCTGGCCAGACTCAGGGCTCTGTGAGGAGACGCTACAGTAAGGATGGTGTCTCTGGCCAGACTCAGGGCTCTGTGAGGAGACGCTACAGTAAGGATGGTGTCTCTGGCCAGACTCAGGGCTCTGTGAGGAGACGCTACAGTAAGGATGGTGTCTCTGGCCAGACTCAGGGCTCTGTGAGGAGACGCTACAGTAAGGATGGTGTCTCTGGCCAGACTCAGGGCTCTGTGAGGAGACGCTACAGTAAGGATGGTGTCTCTGGCCAGACTCAGGGCTCTGTGAGGAGACGCTACAGTAAGGATGGTGTCTCTGGCCAGACTCAGGGCTCTGTGAGGAGACGCTACAGTAAGGATGGTGTCTCTGGCCAGACTCAGGGCTCTGTGAGGAGACGCTACAGTAAGGATGGTGTCTCTGGCCAGACTCAGGGCTCTGTGAGGAGACGCTACAGTAAGGATGGTGTCTCTGGCCAGACTCAGGGCTCTGTGAGGAGACGCTACAGTAAGGATGGTGTCTCTGGCCAGACTCAGGGCTCTGTGAGGAGACGCTACAGTAAGGATGGTGTCTCTGGCCAGACTCAGGGCTCTGTGAGGAGACGCTACAGTAAGGATGGTGTCTCTGGCCAGACTCAGGGCTCTGTGAGGAGACGCTACAGTAAGGATGGTGTCTCTGGCCAGACTCAGGGCTCTGTGAGGAGACGCTACAGTAAGGATGGTGTCTCTGGCCAGACTCATTTATCTTATGATATCTGTAGGATGATGTTGATCATTATTATAGTGAGAAGACATTTATCTTATCTGTAGGATGATGTTGATCATTGTTATAGTGAGAAGACATTTATCTTATGATAGCTGTAGGATGATGTTGATCATTGTTATAGTGAGAAGACATTTATCTTATCTGTAGGATGATGTTGATCATTGTTATAGTGAGAAGACATTTATCTTATCTGTAGGATGATGTTGATCATTGTTATAGTGAGAAGACATTTATCGATGTATCTGTAGGATGATGTTGATCATTGTTATAGTGAGAAGACATTTATCTGTATCTGTAGGATGATGTTGATCATTGTTATAGTGAGAAGACATTTATCTATGATATCTGTAGGATGATGTTGATCATTGTTATAGTGAGAAGACATTTTATCTTATCTGTAGGATGATGTTGATCATTGTTATAGTGAGAAGACATTTTATCGTATGATATCTGTAGGATGATGTTGATCATTGTTATAGTGAGAAGACATTTATCTTATCTGTAGGATGATGTTGATCATTGTTATAGTGAGAAGACATTTTATCGTATGATATCTGTAGGATGATGTTGATCATTGTTATAGTGAGAAGACATTTTATCTTATGATATCTGTAGGATGATGTTGATCATTATTGTAATAAGAAGACATTTATCTGATGTAAAACTCTAACTACAGGTTGCATCCCAAACTGTATGTATGTTGTCAATGGATTTGGGGTCACTAGAAAAGAGCGGAGGCTACTCTGACAAAAAACTGCCACTTTCCATGGAGCTTAACAGGAATACCAAACAATGACTTGTTTATATTCAGTAACATCAACTAATACAACATCTGTGTTAATGTACACAGTGACCTACACAGTAACTTATACAGTAACTTATACAGTGACCTACACAGTGACTTACAAAGTGACCTATAGATTGACCTACACAGTGACCTATACAGTGCAGATTTGTGAAACATGTTTCCATAAAATAATGGATGACTGAGGCTTTATAATTTGACTGTGGCTAGTCCTTATGTCTATCCAAAGGGTATTACTGACCTCCATAGAGATGTACTAGAGCTCATCTCCTATCTTTTCAATGGCTGCTTCTGTGAGAGCAAGTCAACCCTCTATCCACCTCTATGTTTACGTGTCCTCTACTTCCTGTTCCTTTACTTGTCCTGTACTTCCTGTTTCCCCCCAGCCGAGCTGGACTCTGAGCACGCCCAGAAGGTGCTGGACATGGAACACGCCCAGCAGGGGAAGCTGAAGGAGAGGCAGAAGTACTTTGAAGAAGCTTTCCAACAGGACATGGATCAGTACCTCTCTACTGGCTACCTGCAGATCACCGACAGAAGAGGTGAGCTGGCACCGAGAACACACAGTTGTTTGGCTCCCAAATGGCACCCTGTTCCCTTTTATAGTGCACTGCTTTGGACCATAGCACTACGGGCCCTGGGAAGTAGTGCACTACGGGTCTGTAGGAAATAGGGTTCCATTTGGAACACTCTCTGTTGATACGGCAGGGTAGCCTAGTGGTTAGAGCGTTGGACTAGTAACCGAAAGGTTGCAAGATCGAATCCCCGAGCTGACAAGGTAAAAATCTGTCGTTCTGCCCCTGAACAAGGCAGTTAACCCACTGTTCCTAGGCCGTCATTGAAAATAAGAATTTGATCTTAACTGACCTGCCTAGTTAAATAAAGGTAAAATAAAAAAAATGAAAAAATAAACGTTGCAGAAGGTCAAAGAAAGGCTCTTTTAAAAAGGTTGACTTGTGTTTTAAGATATTTTCTGTATTAACTTTCGTGTGGTGTAACTGCTGTGTTGTAGTTCAAAGTGTTTTGGTGTAGATTCTATGACTTTTCCCTCGTCTTGTTCTGCTCTGTCTAATGCTGGGACGTTGAGCTTTACAATAACCAGTGACGCTACGCCGGTTAATTGACTGTTTCCTATGTCTTTTATTGTGCTTCCCCTTCCTGCTTTCATCATACTTGAGGTATGATAGTGCTGTCTGTCTGTGTGTCTCATGTCAGAGCTGGGTTGTCTGTAACAGTGACGTGTGTGTGTGTGTGTGTGTGTGTGTGTGTGCGTGTGTGTGTGTGTGCGTGTGTATCTTCAGTGTTATGCTGTTGTACTGTCTGTCAGACTGAGGTTCTCAATTCGTCATTCCGCCTCTCTTTCAACCATATTGGAGGATAAGTTCCAAGATTCCTTGAGAGAAATCAAGGCAGGATGGGACTGAGTAACAGTACCGGTAACAGTAGCGGAGTCGTGCAGCTGCAGTGTGATGTGACGCTGGTTGTGTGTCGCTCCACAGGGCCAATAGGTAGCATGTCTTCCATGGAGGTGAACGTTGACGTTCTGGAACAGATGGACTTGATGGACGTGTCGGACCACGAAGCCCTCGACGTCTTTCTCAACTCTGGAGGAGAAGACAACAGCCTGAGCTCCTCACTCACCTCAGGTAGTTATCAACACCGTGCACTATGTAGGGAATAACCAACTCAGTGGCCTTGTGTTTAGTGTTCTCCCTGAAATCGGAAGATTGGGAGTAGCTTCACGCTACAGAAACAGGAGATAGACTAGTGTCCTGTCCAGGGGGTGTACTGGTACATCAAGCTGCCTCACTACAGAAACAGGAGATAGACTAGTGTCCTGTCCAGGGGGTGTACTGGTACATCAAGCTGTCTCACTACAGAAACAGGAGATAGACTAGTGTCCTGTCCAGGGGGTGTACTGGTACATCAAGCTGCCTCACTACAGAAACAGGAGATAGACTAGTGTCCTGTCCAGGAGGTGTACTGGTACATCAACTTGCCTCACTACAGAAACAGGAGATAGACTAGTGTCCTGTCCAGGGGGTGTACTGGTACATCAAGCTGTCTCACTACAGTAACAGGAGATAGACTAGTGTCCTGTCCAGGGGGTGTACTGGTACATCAAGCTGCCTCACTACAGAAACAGGAGATAGACTAGTGTCCTGTCCAGGGGGTGTACTGGTACATCAAGCTGTCTCACTACAGAAACAGGAGATAGACTAGTGTCCTGTCCAGGAGGTGTACTGGTACATCAACCTGTCTCACTACAGTAACAGGCTTGCAGAAGGCTTGCTACTTATTTGTACAAATTTATGTAGGGAATAGGGTGCAATTTGGGATGACCATTTGTTGATATCATGTAGCCACCAACGGTACAGAGACAGTATGGCTAATGCTGTCATGTAGCCACCAACGGTACAGACACAGTATGGCTAATGCTATCATGTAGCCACCAACGTTAGAGACACGTTATGGCTAATGCTATCATGTAGCCACCGACGGTACAGACACAGTATGGCTAATGCTATCATGTAGCCACCAACGGTACAGACACAGTATGGCTAATGCTATCATGTAGCCACCAACGGTACAGACACAGTATGGCTAATGCTATCATGTAGCCACCAATGGTACAGACACAGTATGGCTAATGCTATCATGTAGCCACCAACGGTACAGACACAGTATGGCTAATGCTATCATGTAGCCACCAACGGTACAGAGACCGTATGGCTAATGCCATCATGTAGCCACCAACGGTACAGACACAGTATGGCTAATGCTATCATGTAGCCACCAACGGTACAGACACAGTATGGCTAATGCTATCATGTAGCCACCAACGGTACAGACACAGTATGGCTAATGCTATCTAACCAGTAGAACAACAGTACATTTCTTTGCTGTGCTTTGTGCTGTTTTGCTTGTGTCCATTTAGTCATGTTATTAAGTGCGTTGCTAGCGAGCCACTTTCTTATGAACGCATGGTATCAAAGCATGCGCGTCACCGTGGGGATAACAGAGTTGTGTTGTCATGGGAAGGTGGTCATGAGTTCAAACAAAACAGAGATTATATACTGCAGCACACTAGAATCACATGATGGAGCATGTGGTTGAGTCCCAAATGGAACCCTGTATCCCATATATGGGCAGAGCTGTGATGTTGGACTGATCCCCTCCCTCCTGTCTCCCAGGTCCAGACCCTGAGTCGTTGTCCTCTGAGATCTCCCTGCGGGTGCCCACCCTGGCGGAACTGAGGAACAAGCCGTCTTCCTTCTCCTCCACGGAGCCAGGCTCAGCCAGCCAGGACACCAGCCAGGACACCAGCCTGGGGGAGTGCCAGGAGGGGGAGGGCAGCGAGGCCAGCGGAGACGGAGACCAGCCTCTGGTACTGCCAGACGAGGAGGAAGTGCAGGCTGACACAGCCCTGGTGTCGTTGCCCGAGGTGGAAAAGTTCAAGAACTCTGACGACAGCGACTCGCAGGCCTCTTAGGAGCCGTCACAGAGCTGCCGCTTGGCTGAGAACGGCACTAGGGGGTATAGGGTAGCTCCTAGACGCTGATCTGGGGGACCGTTTTGCATTTTTCCCCGTTTTTTTATAAATGAAATGTAGCTTCCTTCCTTGTATCCAATTATATCTAAGTAAATAATAATAAAGTTGTTTAAAATGTTCAAGGTACTGCATTCTTCATGAGTTCAAACAAAACAGAGATTATACACTGCAGCACACTAGAATCACATGATGGAGCATGTGGCTGAGTTCCAAATAGAACCCTGTATCCCATATATGGGCAGAGCCGTGAGTTTAAACCAAAGGTTTGAAGACGATAACTAGAATAGCTTGGTGGTTCTTAAACACAGAGACGTTTGGCAGGATGCTTGGAGGGTACAGACACACGGCACTGAGAACAACACATTTGGATAGACACTGTCAAACCTTTTTATTCAACCTTAATGGGTACTAACAAATAAAATAGAAAATAAAACAGTCATTGTCCAACTTGAATCAGCATGGAAGGAAAACAGTATCAGAGATAATAAATTAGACGGTCGGCTGTAATGGGCCTGTTGTAAAAAACAACCAAAACATCAAACTGTATATATGTGAACTTTGAAAATGGATTGTTTTTGTAAGGGGTCTCAACAAGCTGATTTAAAGGACTCTTGTCTCGAGGCTGGAGTGCAACAACAGGAGTTACTCCTTCTGTACATAGTAGATTTTAGAATTTTATTCTTCTTCTACTTATTTTCCCTTTTCTTAAAAAAGTAAAGGTAAAAAACGAGGGGATTCAAACTATGCTGTACTTCAGTGATATAAGAAGCACTTCTCCATACATGTTACCAGGGCAACCCTGGCCCCATACAACTAATGTCCAATACAGTTGACACAAGGGTTGTGATACAATATATTATTTTTTGGTCTGCACAAAAAACATTTACACAACCATTTCACTGTCTCCACAACGCTTGTGTAATTCTATATTTGTTTTGTATCACAACCGTTGAGTGTATACGGGGCCACAGATGAAGTAACGGGTGGGGGGGTGGGAGTAAGGCTTTTCCTTCATAAATCCCCTACTCCATAAATCCCCTACTCCATAAATCCCCTACTCCATAAATCCCCTACTCTATAAATCCCCTACTCCATAAATCCCCTACTCCATAAATCCCCTACTCCATAAATCCCCTACTCTATAAATCCCCTACTCTATAAATCCCCTACTCCATAAATCCCCTACTCTATAAATCCCCTACTCTATAAATCCCCTACTCCATAAATCCCCTACTCTATAAATCCCCTACTCCATAAATCCCCTACTCCATAAATCCCCTACTCTATAAATCCCCTACTCCATAAATCCCCTACTCTATAAATCCCCTACTCCATAAATCCCCTACTCTATAAATCCCCTACTCCATAAATCCCCTACTCCATAAATCCCCTACTCCATAAATCCCCTACTCCAAAACACCATTCCATTCCTTAAAAGGCTCAGGTACATGTATCTTTAGACATTGACATTGTTTTATATGTACAATGCTGTTGTGGTTTTCAGTTTTTCTTCTTTGATAAAACACCTGGACTGTGACTCTCCCAAATGGCACCCTATTCCCTATATAGTGCCCTTGGGGCTCTGGTCAAAACTAGTGCTCTAAATAGGGGATAAGCTGCCATTTGGAACGCAGTCCCAGAGACCCAAGAGTTGCAGGTCAAGAGCCTATAAGGGTCTAGAGTGGATAACTTGGTCACAAAACAAAAACTATCGGCACCAGAAGTGATTAAAAATGATTAGTATGCATTTTGTTTAGGCACAGTGTTTCACACCAAAATGGTCAGATGAGCGGTGTGAAGCCCACGAGGACCGTTCCACTCTTGGCCAATTCTCTAAATAATTAGAACATCAATGATCTGAGAAGGGGCCCTGTTTTATACTGAGGCCAGGGTCGTATTCACTAGGAACCAAACAGAAGCAAAAGGGCCAAAACGGGGAGGGACTACCTGAACATGTCCAATAAGGAACGCTTGTTTTTTGTTTTTCTGTTGCAAAACGTTTTGCTACGTTTAGCACTAATAAATACGACCCACTTTTTGCGCTCCGCTGGAAAAAACTTTATCGTATTCATGTATTACAAACCCCTGAAGAGCCTTATTACTGGTTGGAGTCTAACGCAAAACTGTGTGTAGAATCAACTTATTGGTAACAAGTTCTAAAAACGTGTTCACAGTTCAGGATGCAGTCCAATGGCTTTGAGCAAAACAGAAATGATCATTATTATTATTACTACTACACCAATGACAGTATAAATTGAGCACCAAGATGTAGCACCAGGGAAGTGAAGTCTGTAGGTAATAACAGTAGGTGTAGCTAGGAGGATATTGTGATATCTAGATACAATATACAGTATTGGACGAAGGGCTGGAGTCAATCCATATCGCTGAAGATCCGCGCTAACATTTTAAAGGTAATTTCCAATCGAGCTGAGATATGCAGCGAACGCGGGAACGTTGCCTTCAAATTTCAATTGAGCTGTAACGCGGATCCTCCGATACGGAACTGAAACCAGCCATTAATGCCTCTTAAAAAGAACATGTTTTTTTACGCTAGTGCAAAAGCCGTGGTTTAAGGAGCACATTCTCCACACTGAGCAGAGAGAAATGTACCGTCGTGAAGCACTGGTCCTGTTGGAATACTTCAGAAGTCCTTCCTTTCTACCTTCCTTCCTTCCTTTGAAGTAATCACAGGTGCGAATTGGTTGGATTGGTGACAGTAATTGGGTGGTAGTAACCTAACCACTTGTAAATCTGTGTTTACCTCAAAGAACCCAGGAAGGAAGGATGTGAAGTATTGGAGCGCGGCCCATGATGGGAGTTATTTAGAGCTGAGGGCGGTCTTGGGCAGGGTGGAGGAGGGGAGGCGGGTGAGGGACACAGTGATGGAGGTTCTGTTTCGGGTGCTGCGTTTGGCCGGGGTGGACGTCTCACCGAGGCCCTGAAGTCCTCTCGTCCCTCTCCTCTTCTCAGCACCGCTCCTCTCCAGCACTCTCCCACACACCCTGCTCACCAGATGGTTGATTTGGTCCTGAGAGGAAGAGGAATTGGAATCAGGAGAAGAAGAATGTTGGTTGACATTGAAGAGTGGGTGTAGTAATTGACGACCTCCTACTTCCTAATAATGGAGGTCTGGACTATGAATGTATTGATTGTGTTGAGCTGAACTGCTTTCATGTTCTGAGAATTTTCACATCTCCTGGTTAAACAAGGTTACATCAAATGTTGGAAAGAATTTAGACCAGTGTGCTGTAGTAGTGTGTGCTGTAGTAGTGTGTGCTGTAGTAGTGTGTACTGTAGTAGTGTACTGTAGTTGTGTACTGTAGTTGTGTACTGTAGTTGTGTGTAGTGTACTGTAGTAGTGTGCTGTAGTTGTGCACTGTAGTAGTGTGTAGTGTACTGTAGTAGTGTGTAGTGTACTGTAGTTGTGCACTTTAGTAGTGTGTAGTGTAGTTGTGTAGTGTACTGTAGTACTGTACTGTAGTAGTGTACTGTAGTAGTGTGTAGTGCACTGTAGTAGTGTACTGTAGTGTAGTAATGTAGTAGTAGTGTACTGTAGTAGTGTGTAGCGCACTGTAGTAATGTGCTGTAGTAGTGTACTGTAGTTGTGTACTTTAGTAGTTTGTAGTGTAGTGTACTGTAGTAGTGTGTAGTGCACTGTAGTACTGTACTGTAGTTGTGTACTTTAGTAGTTTGTAGTGTAGTGCACTGTAGTACTGTACTGTTGTAGTGTGCTGTAGTGTACTGTAGTGCACTGTAATAGTGTACTGTAGTTGTGCACTTTAGTAGTGTGTAGTGTACTGTAGTAGTGTAGTGCACTGTAGTGCTGTAGTATACTGTAGTTGTGTACTTTAGTAGTGTAGTGTACTGTAGTAGTGTGTACTGTAGTTGTGTACTGTAGTGTGTAGTGTACTGTAGTAGTGTAGTGCACTGTAGTAGTGTACTGTAGTAGTGCGTAGTGCACTGTAGTAGTGTACTGTAGTAGTGTGCTGTAGTAGTGTGTAGTGCACTGTAGTAGTGTACTGTAGTTTGTAGTGTAGTGCACTGTAGTACTGTACTGTAGTAGTGTGTACTGTAGTGTGAAGTGTACTGTAGTAGTAGCGTACTGTAGTAGTAGTGTAGTGTACTGTAGTAGTGTGTAGTGTACTGTAGTAGTGTGTAGTGCACTGTAGTACTGTAGTTGTGTACTTTAGTAGTTTGTAGTGTAGTGTGTAGTGTAGTGCACTGTAGTACTGTACTGTTGTAGTGTACTGTAGTGCACTGTAGTAGTGTACTGTAGTTGTGCACTTTAGTAGTGTGTAGTGTACTGTAGTAGTGTAGTGCACTGTAGTACTGTAGTGTACTGTAGTAGTGTGTACTGTAGTTGTGTACTGTAGTGTACTGTAGTGTACTGTAGTTGTGTGTAGTGTACTGTAGTTGTGTAGTAGTGTGTAGTGTACTGTAGTAGTGTGCTGTAGTAGTGTGTAGTGCACTGTAGTAATGTACTGTAGTTTGTAGTGTGTAATGTAGTGCACTGTAGTAGTGTGAAGTGTACTGTAGTAGTACTGTACTGTAGTAGTGTGTAGTGCACTGTAGTAGTGTACTGTAGTAGTGCACTGTAGTAGTGTACTGTAGTTTGTAGTGTAGTGCACTGTAGTACTGTACTGTAGTAGTGTGTACTGTAGTTGTGTGTAATGTAGTGCACTGTAGTAGTGTGAAGTGTACTGTAGTAGTAGTGTACTGTAGTAGTAGTGTACTGTTGTAGTGTGTAGTGTACTGTAGTAGTGTGTAGTGCACTGTAGTACTGTACTGTAGTGGTGTGCTGTAGTAGTGTGCTGTAGTAGTGTACTGTAGTTTGTAGTGTGTAGTGTAGTGCACTGTAGTACTGTACTGTAGTAGTGTGTAGTGTACTGTAGTAGTGTGTAGTGCACTGTAGTACTGTACTGTAGTTGTGTACTTTAGTAGTTTGTAGTGTAGTGTGTAGTATAGCGCACTGTAGTAGTGTACTGTAGTTGTGCACTTTAGTAGTGTACTGTAGTAGTGTAGTGCACTGTAGTACTGTAGTATACTGTAGTTGTGTACTGTAGTAGTGTGTACTGTAGTTGTGTACTGTAGTGTGTAGTGTACTGTAGTTGTGTGTAGTGTACTGTAGTTGTGTGTAGTGTACTGTAGTTGTGTAGTAGTGTGTAGTGTACTGTAGTAGTGTGTAGTGCACTGTAGTAGTGTACTGTAGTAGTGTGCTGTAGTAGTGTGCTGTAGTAGTGTGTAGTGCACTGTAGTAGTGTACTGTAGTTTGTAGTGTGTAGTGTAGTGCACTGTAGTACTGTACTGTAGTAGTGTGTACTGTAGTTGTGTGTAATGTAGTGCACTGTAGTAGTGTGAAGTGTACTGTAGTAGTAGTGTAGTGTACTGTATTAGTGTGTAGTGTACTGTAGCAGTGTGTAGTGTAGTGCACTGTAGTAGTGTGTAGTGTACTGTAGCAGTGTGTAGTGCACTGTAGTAGTGTGTAGTGCACTGTAGTAGTGTACTGTAGTTGTGTACTTTAGTAGTGTACTGTAGTAGTGTGTAGTGTACTGTAGTAGTGTGTAGTGTACTGTAGTTGTGTACTGTAGTAGTGTACTGTAGTGGTGTGTTGTGTACTGTAGTAGTGTGTAGTGGTGTGTAGTGTACTGTAGTTGTGTACTGTAGTTGTGTACTGTAGTAGTGTGTAGTGTACTGTAGTAGTGTGCTGTAGTAGTGTAATGTAGTGGTGTGTCGTGTACTGTAGTAGTGTGTAGCGTACTGTAGTAGTGTGTAGTGTACTGTAGTTGTGCACTTTAGTAGTGTGTAGTGTACTTTAGTAGTGTACTTTAGTAGTGTACTGAAGTATACTTTAGTAGTGTGTACTGTAGTACTGTACTGTAGTAGTGGGTAGTATACTGTAGTAGTGTGTAGTGCACTGTAGTAATGTGCTGTAGTAGTGTACTGTAGTTGTGTACTTTAGTCGTTTGTAGTGTAGTGTACTGTAGTAGTGTGTAGTGCACTGTAGTACTGTACTGTAGTTGTGTACTTTAGTAGTTTGTAGTGTAGTGTGTAGTGCACTGTAGTACTGTACTGTAGTAGTGTGCACTGTAGTTGTGTGTAATGTAGTGCACTGTAGTAGTGTGAAGTGTACTGTAGTAGTAGTGCACTGTAGTAGTGTGTAATGTACTGTAGTAGTGTGTAGTGTACTGTAGTAGTGTGTAGTGTACTGTAGTTGTGTACTGTAGTAGTGTGTAGTGTACTGTAGTAGTGTGTAGTGGTGTGTAGTGTACTGTAGTGGTGTGTCGTGTACTGTAGTGGTGTGTCGTGTACTGTAGTAGTGTGTAGTGTACTGTAGTAGTGTGTAGTGTACTGTAGTTGTGTGTAGTGTACTGTAGTTGTGTGTAGTGTACTGTAGTTGTGTGTAGTGTAGTGTACTGTAGTAGTGTGTAGCGTACTGTAGTAGTGTGTAGTGTACTGTAGTGGTGTGTAGTGTACTGTAGTAGTGTGCAGTGTACTGTAGTAGTGTGTAGCGTACTGTAGTGGTGTGTAGTGTACTGTAGTGGTGTGTAGTGTACTGTAGTAGTGTTTAGTGTACTGTAGTAGTGTGTAGCGTACTGTAGTAGTGTGTAGTGTACTGTAGTAGTGTGTAGCGTACTGTAGTAGTGTGTAGCGTACTGTAGTAGTGTGTAGCGTACTGTAGTAGTGTGTCGTGTAGTGTACTGTAGTTGTGTGTAGTGTAGTGTACTGTAGTAGTGTGTAGTGTACTGTAGTAGCGTAGTGTGTAGCGTAGTGTACTGTAGTAGTGTGTAGTGTGTAGCGTACTGTAGTAGTGTGTCGTGTAGTGTACTGTAGTTGTGTGTAGTGTAGTGTACTGTAGTAGTGTGTAGTGTACTGTAGTAGCGTAGTGTGTAGCGTAGTGTACTGTAGTAGTGTGTAGTGTACTGTAGTACCTCGTCGTAACGGTACATCATTTTGAGGCCTCGGCAAGACTTGTGTTTCTGTACGTACAGCAGGACACACTCCAGACAGAACACCACGTTCTCACTCTCCTGAACCACCTGCAGGGACATGAGGAGCATGCCATCAGGACATAGAATAAACACAACATTTTCCCTCCTGAACCACCTGCAGGGACATGAGGAGCATGCCATCAGGACAGAATAAACACAACATTTTCCCTCCTGAACCACCTGCAGGGACATGAGGAGCATGCCATCAGGACAGAATAAACACAACATTTTCCCTCCTGAACCACCTGCAGGGACATGAGGAGCATGCCATCAGGACAGAATAAACACAACATTTTCCCTCCTGAACCACCTGCAGGGACATGAGGAGCATGCCATCAGGACATAGAATAAACACAACATTTTCCCTCCTGAACCACCTGCAGGGACATGAGGAGCATGCCATCAGGACATAATAACACAACATTTTCCCTCCTGAACCACCTGCAGGGACATGAGGAGCATGCCATCAGGACATAATAAACACAACATTTTCCCTCCTGAACCACCTGCAGGGACATGAGGAGCATGCCATCAGGACAGAATAAACACAACATTTTCCCTCCTGAACCACCTGCAGGGACATGAGGAGCATGCCATCAGGACAGAATAAACACAACATTTTCCCTCCTGAACCACCTGCAGGGACATGAGGAGCATGCCATCAGGACATAGAATAAACACAACATTTTCCCTCCTGAACCACCTGCAGGGACATGAGGAGCATGCCATCAGGACAGAATAAACACAACATTTTCCCTCCAGGGACAATAAAGTAAGACCGGTCTTTCTACAAGACATTTACGATTGAGCTCACATCTGCAGACTTAACCATCGATGCCATCTCCACGAACATCGGGGAAATGGCCTTTCAGAAGGCTCCTTGTTGGCCGTGCAGTGCGCTTGTCGACAACGTGCCTTTGATTGAATCCCTGCCTATGTTTGTGCCCAACCTTCCCTGCCCAGTAAAGACTCACCATGGAGAGGTAGCAGAGGTGTTGGCACACCTGGCAGCGTCGGTCCGAGGGGTCGAGCCTCAGCCACTGGCGCTGGATCCTCCTGCTCTCTGACGAGGCCTGGTTGTCATGGCTACAGTAGCGGGCAACAGACCGCAGCCCGGCGTCAAACAGATCCCTGCGCTGTCTCAACTCTGTATCCCTGGAACAGGTAGAGCAGACTGGTGTATCGTCTGTAATCAATGGCTACTGTTTCCTTTTTTTAAAGTTGTAGAAAGGGTCAATTTGCAATAGGTAACGTACTTTTAAATGAATGATGATTGATTCTTGAGAGTGGTTCCATTTCTCCAGCCTCATCCCACAGCTGTTTATTCAACAGGTGGTGGGGTGAGTAGCCTTACATTCTATGTATGATGGGACTGTGATAAAATCAAATGTATTTATATAGCCCTTCTTACATCAGCTGATATCACAAAGTGCTGTACAGAAACCCAGCCTAAAACCCCAAACAGCAAGCAATGCAGGTGTAGAAGCACGGTGGCTAGGAAAAACTCCCTAGAAAGGCCAGAACCTAGGAAGAAACCTAGAGAGGAACCAGGGTCTGAGGGGAGGCCAGTCCTCTTCTGGCTGTTCGGGTGGAGATTATAACAGAACATGGCCAAGATGTTCAAATGTTCATAGATGACCAGCAGGGTCAAATAATAATAATCACAGTGGATGTCGAGGGTGCAGCATGTCAGCACCTCAGGAGTAAATGTCAGTTGGCTTTTCATAGCCGATCATTCAGAGTATCTCTACCGCTCCTGCTGTTTCTAAAGAGTTGAAAACAGCAGGTCTGGGACAGGTAGCACGTCTGGTGATCTACAATGATACTGTGATCTACAATGATACTGTGATCTACAATGATACTGTGATCTACAATGATACTGTGATCTACAATGATACTGTGACCTACAATGATACTGTGACCTACAATGATAATTCTGCTATTAATACTGTGATCTGGAATGATAATACTGCTATTGATACTGTGATCTGGAATGATAATACTGCTATTGATACTGTGATCTGGAATGATAATACTGCTATTGATACTGTGATCTGGAATGATAATACTGCTATTGATACTGTGATCTGGAATGATAATACTGCTATTAATACTGTGATCTGGAATGATACTACTGCTATTAATACTGTGATCTGGAATGATACTACTGCTATTGATACTGTGATCTGGAATGATAATACTGCTATTGATACTGTGATCTGGAATGATAATACTGCTATTGATACTGTGATCTGGAATGATACTACTGCTATTGATACTGTGATCTGGAATGATAATACTGCTATTGGTTAAATAGTTAAACCCACCTGAGGTCTTTGAGAAGTGAGGTCATGGTACTCAGAATGACACCATTCTCCCGTTTAGATTCTGACATTGCGATCTGGTACAGCAACTTCTCCATGGAGAAGGACCTCTCTATGCGTCGACATTTCAGCTCCTGGGGAGGAGAGGTAAGAGATATTTCAACATTTGATATGACAGGGTCTTTTGACAACATATCCCAGTTCAGATGAATGGATGTGCTCAGTTTGGTAAACCCTCGCAAATCCCTCCTTTCATGCAGTAGATGTGTATGTAACTGAAATCCATGTGGATAACAGAATCTTTGATACTGAATTCACCAGCGGAACACCGGGTACACAGAGGCACTCTCTACCCTCAGTTTGTCCACTCTATCTGAACTGACTGACTGATAGACAGACTGACTGACTAAACTATGTGTTGACTTTGCCAGGAAGCTGGTTAAGTCAGACTTTAGAGTCTGGTTACCACCCCTTCGTGAGGAGCTTTCAGGACTGGAACTCAGTCAAACTGGCCACCCCAAGATGTACAGGAGCATGGAGAGGTACAGGACGGGTACAGGAGTTCATACTCTATGTGGTCAGACTCCTAAACGAAAATGGATTTTCGTTAATTTTAGCAAAGACATTTATATCACTTTGAAATTGTCTTGAATAACAATATATATATATATTTATTGTAACAGAAAAGTAATGAAGATTTTTTTTATGGAGAACTGTGTTTAAGAATCTGTATTAATGTTGAAGACCAATACATTAACCAAACTGATCTTGCAACTTTATCTGTGAAAACAACATTTATCATGCCGATGCCAACGACTAGTAACACTATACTAAATACTACAGCAACGTTAGCATGGCAGGTAACATTATAATCCATTATGTACTGAATTAAACTATACTCTTCTTTCAACTAATAGCTTTTCCTTCAAGTATTGATACGACGGGGGGCTCCAACCTTGGCAGCCTGGTATCCCGTGTTCAGCCACTGGGGGGTGGCGAAGTGCACTGTCTCGGAGACGCTGTAGCCGCAGCACACCTTGGAGACGAACGCTGCCGGGAAACAGACGACGAACTGGCCACTCTGCTGGACGGTCCGGTGCACTTTGACCCCCGCTCGACACAGCACCTCCGGAGAGATCTGGAGGGAGGGAGGGAGAGAGGGCATGTATTACCTGACGACCAAGTCTACATCCCAAATGGCATCCTCTTCCAGATGTAGTGCACTACTTACACCCTGTTCCCTATATAGTGCACTACTTACATTCTGTTCCCTATATAGTGCAGTTCTTGCACCCTGTTCCCTATATAGTGCAGAACTTTTCACCAAAGCCCAGTGTGTATGTGTGTGGACAGTGTTTATGTAGTCCATGATGTACTGTATGTGTGGACAGTGTTTATGTAGTCCATGTTTGTACTGTATGTGTGTGGACAGTGTTTATGTAGTCCATGTTTGTACTGTATGTGTGGACAGTATTTCTGTAGTCCATGTTTGTACTGTATGTGTGTGGACAGTGTTTCTGTAGTCCATGTTTGTACTGTATGTGTGGACAGTGTTTCTGTAGTCCATGTTTGTACTGTATGTGTGGACAGTGTTTATGTAGTCCATGTTTGTACTGTATGTGTGGACAGTGTTTATGTAGTCCATGTTTGTACTGTATGTGTGTGGACAGTGTTTATGTAGTCCATGTTTGTACTGTATGTGTGTGGACAGTGTTTATGTACTCCATGTTTGTACTGTATGTGTGGACAGTGTTTATGTAGTCCATGTTTGTACTGTATGTGTGGACAGTGTTTCTGTAGTCCATGTTTGTACTGTATGTGTGGACAGTGTTTATGTAGTCCATGTTTGTACTGTATGTGTGTGGACAGTGTTTATGTAGTCCATGTTTGTACTGTATGTGTGGACAGTGTTTCTGTAGTCCATGTTTGTACTGTATGTGTGGACAGTGTTTATGTAGTCCATGTTTGTACTGTATGTGTGTGGACAGTGTTTATGTAGTCCATGTTTGTACTGTATGTGTGGACAGTGTTTATGTAGTCCATGTTTGTACTGTATGTGTGGACAGTGTTTCTGTAGTCCATGTTTGTACTGTATGTGTGTGGACAGTGTTTATGTAGTCCATGTTTGTACTGTATGTGTGTGGACAGTGTTTCTGTAGTCCATGTTTGTACTGTATGTGTGGACAGTGTTTATGTAGTCCATGTTTGTACTGTATGTGTGTGGACAGTGTTTCTGTAGTCCATGTTTATACTGTATGTGTGTGGACAGTGTTTCTGTAGTCCATGTTTGTACTGTATGTGTGGACAGTGTTTCTGTAGTCCATGTTTGTACTGTATGTGTGGACAGTGTTTATGTAGTCCATGTTTGTACTGTATGTGTGTGGACAGTGTTTCTGTAGTCCATGTTTGTACTGTATGTGTGTGGACAGAGTTTATGTAGTCCATGTTTGTACTGTATGTGTGGGGACAGTGTAGTCCATGTTTGTACTGTATGTGTGGACAGTGTTTCTGTAGTCCATGTTTGTACTGTATGTGTGGACAGTGTTTATGTAGTCCATGTTTGTACTGTATGTGTGGACAGTGTTTCTGTAGTCCATGTTTGTACTGTATGTGTGTGGACAGTGTTTCTGTAGTCCATGTTTGTACTGTATGTGTGGACAGTGTTTATGTAGTCCATGTTTGTACTGTATGTGTGTGGACAGTGTTTCTGTAGTCCATGTTTGTACTGTATGTGTGGACAGTGTTTCTGTAGTCCATGTTTGTACTGTATGTGTGGACAGTGTTTCTGTAGTCCATGTTTGTACTGTATGTGTGGACAGTGTTTCTGTAGTCCATGTTTGTACTGTATGTGTGGACAGTGTTTATGTAGTCCATGTTTGTACTGTATGTGTGTGGACAGTGTTTATGTAGTCCATGTTTGTCCTGTATGTGTGTGGACAGTGTTTATGTAGTCCATGTTTGTACTGTATGTGTGTGGACAGTGTTTATGTAGTCCATGTTTGTACTGTATGTGTGGACAGTGTTTATGTAGTCCATGTTTGTACTGTATGTGTGTGGACAGTGTTTATGTAGTCCATGTTTGGACAGTGTTTATGTAGTCCATGTTTGTACTGTATGTGTGGACAGTGTTTCTGTAGTCCATGTTTGTACTGTATGTGTGGACAGTGTTTCTGTAGTCCATGTTTATACTGTATGTGTGGACAGTGTTTATGTAGTACATGTTTGTACTGTATGTGTGTGGACAGTGTTTCTGTAGTCCATGTTTGTACTGTATGTGTGGACAGTGTTTATGTAGTCCATGTTTGTACTGTATGTGTGTGGACAGTGTTTATGTAGTCCATGTTTGTACTGTATGTGTGGACAGTGTTTCTGTAGTCCATGTTTGTACTGTATGTGTGGACAGTGTTTCTGTAGTCCATGTTTGTACTGTATGTGTGGACAGTGTTTATGTAGTCCATGTTTGTACTGTATGTGTGTGGACAGTGTTTCTGTAGTCCATGTTTGTACTGTATGTGTGGACAGTGTTTATATAGTCCATGTTTGTACTGTATGTGTGTGGACAGTGTTTATGTAGTCCATGTTTGTACTGTATGTGTGTGGACAGTATTTCTGTAGTCCATGTTTGTACTGTATGTGTGTGGACAGTGTTTATGTAGTCCATGTTTGTACTGTATGTGTGGACAGTGTTTATGTAGTCCATGTTTGTACTGTATGTGTGGACAGTGTTTCTGTAGTCCATGTTTGTACTGTATGTGTGGACAGTGTTTCTGTAGTCCATGTTTGTACTGTATGTGTGGACAGTGTTTATGTAGTCCATGTTTGTACTGTATGTGTGGACAGTGTAGTCCATGTTTGTACTGTATGTGTGGACAGTGTTTATGTAGTCCATGTTTGTACTGTATGTGTGTGGACAGTGTTTCTGTAGTCCATGTTTGTACTGTATGTGTGGACAGTGTTTATGTAGTCCATGTTTGTACTATATATGTGGACAGTATTTATGTAGTCCATGTTTGTACTGTATGTGTGTGGACAGTGTTTCTGTAGTCCATGTTTGTACTGTATGTGTGGACAGTGTTTATGTAGTCCATGTTTGTACTGTATGTGTGTGGACAGTGTTTATGTAGTCCATGTTTGTACTGTATGTGTGTGGACAGTGTTTCTGTAGTCCATGTTTGTACTGTATGTGTGTGGACAGTGTTTATGTAGTCCATGTTTGTACTGTATGTGTGGACAGTGTTTATGTAGTCCATGTTTGTACTGTATGTGTGTGGACAGTGTTTCTGTAGTCTATGTTTGTACTGTATGTGTGTGGACAGTGTTTATGTAGTCCATGTTTGTACTGTATGTGTGGACAGTGTTTATGTAGTCCATGTTTGTACTGTATGTGTGTGGACAGTATTTCTGTAGTCCATGTTTGTACTGTATGTGTGGACAGTGTTTATGTAGTCCATGTTTGGACTGTATGTGTGGACAGTGTTTATGTAGTCCATGTTTGTACTGTATGTGTGTGGACAGTATTTCTGTAGTCAATGTTTGTACTGTATGTGTGGACAGTGTTTATGTAGTCCATGTTTGTACTGTATGTGTGGACAGTGTTTCTGTAGTCCATGTTTGTACTGTATGTGTGTGGACAGTATTTCTGTAGTCCATGTCTGTACTGTATGTGTGGACAGTGTTTCTGTAGTCCATGTTTGTACTGTATGTGTGGACAGTGTTTATGTAGTCCATGTTTGTACTGTATGTGTGTGGACAGTGTTTATGTAGTCCATGTTTGTACTGTATGTGTGTGGACAGTGTTTATGTAGTCCATGTTTGTACTGTATGTGTGTGGACAGTATTTCTGTAGTCCATGTTTGTACTGTATGTGTGGACAGTGTTTCTGTAGTCCATGTTTGTACTGTATGTGTGTGGACAGTGTTTATGTAGTCCATGTTTGTACTGTATGTGTGGACAGTGTTTATGTAGTCCATGTTTGTACTGTATGTGTGTGGACAGTGTTTCTGTAGTCCATGTTTGTACTGTATGTGTGTGGACAGTGTTTATGTAGTCCATGTTTGTACTGTATGTGTGTGGACAGTGTTTCTGTAGTACATGTTTGTACTGTATGTGTGGACAGTGTTTATGTAGTCCATGTTTGTACTGTATGTGTGGACAGTGTAGTCCATGTTTGTACTGTATGTGTGGACAGTGTGTATGTAGTCCATGTTTGTACTGTATGTGTGGACAGTGTGTATGTAGTCCATGTGTGTACTGTATGTGTGGACAGTGTAGTCCATGTTTGTACTGTATGTGTGGACAGTGTGTATGTAGTCCATGTTTGTACTGTATATGTGGACAGTGTTTATGTAGTCCATGTTTGTACTGTATGTGTGGACAGTGTTTATGTAGTCCATGTTTGTACTGTATGTGTGGACAGTGTTTATGTAGTCCATGTTTGTACTGTATGTGTGTGGACAGTGTTTATGTAGTCCATGTTTGTACTGTATGTGTGGACAGTGTTTATGTAGTCCATGTTTGTACTGTATGTGTGTGGACAGTATTTCTGTAGTCCATGTTTGTACTGTATGTGTGTGGACAGTGTTTCTGTAGTCCATGTTTGTACTGTATGTGTGTGGACAGTGTTTATGTAGTCCATGTTTGTACTGTATGTGTGGACAGTGTTTCTGTAGTCCATGTTTGTACTGTATGTGTGGACAGTGTTTATGTAGTCCATGTTTGTACTGTATGTGTGGACAGTGTAGTCCATGTTTGTACTGTATGTGTGGACAGTGTTTATGTAGTCCATGTTTGTACTGTATGTGTGTGGACAGTGTTTCTGTAGTCCATGTTTGTACTGTATGTGTGGACAGTGTTTATGTAGTCCATGTTTGTACTATATATGTGGACAGTATTTATGTAGTCCATGTTTGTACTGTATGTGTGTGGACAGTGTTTCTGTAGTC
This sequence comes from Salmo salar, assembly GCF_965601325.2. NCBI lineage: Eukaryota > Metazoa > Chordata > Actinopteri > Salmoniformes > Salmonidae > Salmo > Salmo salar. The sequence goes on from NC_138295.1 coordinate 88,888,460, forward strand.
CATGTTTGTACTGTATGTGTGGACAGTGTTTATGTAGTCCATGTTTGTACTGTATGTGTGTGGACAGTGTTTATGTAGTCCATGTTTGTACTGTATGTGTGTGGACAGTGTTTCTGTAGTCCATGTTTGTACTGTATGTGTGGACAGTGTTTATGTAGTCCATGTTTGTACTGTATGTGTGTGGACAGTGTTTATGTAGTCCATGTTTGTACTGTATGTGTGGACAGTGTTTATGTAGTCCATGTTTGTACTGTATGTGTGTGGACAGTATTTCTGTAGTCCATGTTTGTACTGTATGTGTGTGGACAGTGTTTCTGTAGTCCATGTTTGTACTGTATGTGTGTGGACAGTGTTTATGTAGTCCATGTTTGTACTGTATGTGTGGACAGTGTTTCTGTAGTCCATGTTTGTACTGTATGTGTGGACAGTGTTTATGTAGTCCATGTTTGTACTGTATGTGTGGACAGTGTAGTCCATGTTTGTACTGTATGTGTGGACAGTGTTTATGTAGTCCATGTTTGTACTGTATGTGTGTGGACAGTGTTTCTGTAGTCCATGTTTGTACTGTATGTGTGGACAGTGTTTATGTAGTCCATGTTTGTACTATATATGTGGACAGTATTTATGTAGTCCATGTTTGTACTGTATGTGTGTGGACAGTGTTTCTGTAGTCCATGTTTGTACTGTATGTGTGGACAGTGTTTATGTAGTCCATGTTTGTACTGTATGTGTGTGGACAGTGTTTATGTAGTCCATGTTTGTACTGTATGTGTGTGGACAGTGTTTCTGTAGTCCATGTTTGTACTGTATGTGTGTGGACAGTGTTTATGTAGTCCATGTTTGTACTGTATGTGTGGACAGTGTTTATGTAGTCCATGTTTGTACTGTATGTGTGTGGACAGTGTTTCTGTAGTCTATGTTTGTACTGTATGTGTGTGGACAGTGTTTATGTAGTCCATGTTTGTACTGTATGTGTGGACAGTGTTTATGTAGTCCATGTTTGTACTGTATGTGTGTGGACAGTATTTCTGTAGTCCATGTTTGTACTGTATGTGTGGACAGTGTTTATGTAGTCCATGTTTGGACTGTATGTGTGGACAGTGTTTATGTAGTCCATGTTTGTACTGTATGTGTGGACAGTGTTTATGTAGTCCATGTTTGTACTGTATGTGTGGACAGTGTTTATGTAGTCCATGTTTGTACTGTATGTGTGGACAGTGTTTCTGTAGTCCATGTTTGTACTGTATGTGTGTGGACAGTATTTCTGTAGTCCATGTCTGTACTGTATGTGTGGACAGTGTTTCTGTAGTCCATGTTTGTACTGTATGTGTGGACAGTGTTTATGTAGTCCATGTTTGTACTGTATGTGTGTGGACAGTGTTTATGTAGTCCATGTTTGTACTGTATGTGTGTGGACAGTATTTCTGTAGTCCATGTTTGTACTGTATGTGTGGACAGTGTTTCTGTAGTCCATGTTTGTACTGTATGTGTGTGGACAGTGTTTATGTAGTCCATGTTTGTACTGTATGTGTGGACAGTGTGTATGTAGTCCATGTTTGTACTGTATGTGTGTGGACAGTGTTTCTGTAGTCCATGTTTGTACTGTATGTGTGTGGACAGTGTTTATGTAGTCCATGTTTGTACTGTATGTGTGTGGACAGTGTTTCTGTAGTACATGTTTGTACTGTATGTGTGGACAGTGTTTATGTAGTCCATGTTTGTACTGTATGTGTGGACAGTGTAGTCCATGTTTGTACTGTATGTGTGGACAGTGTGTATGTAGTCCATGTTTGTACTGTATGTGTGGACAGTGTGTATGTAGTCCATGTTTGTACTGTATGTGTGGACAGTGTAGTCCATGTTTGTACTGTATGTGTGGACAGTGTGTATGTAGTCCATGTTTGTACTGTATATGTGGACAGTATTTATGTAGTCCATGTTTGTACTGTATGTGTGGACAGTGTTTATGTAGTCCATGTTTGTACTGTATGTGTGGACAGTGTTTATGTAGTCCATGTTTGTACTGTATGTGTGTGGACAGTGTTTATGTAGTCCATGTTTGTACTGTATGTGTGGACAGTGTTTATGTAGTCCATGTTTGTACTGTATGTGTGTGGACAGTATTTCTGTACTCCATGTTTGTACTGTATGTGTGTGGACAGTGTTTCTGTAGTCCATGTTTGTACTGTATGTGTGTGGACAGTGTTTATGTAGTCCATGTTTGTACTGTATGTGTGTGGACAGTGTTTCTGTAGTCCATGTTTGTACTGTATGTGTGTGGACAGTGTTTCTGTAGTCCATGTTTGTACTGTATGTGTGGACAGTGTTTATGTAGTCCATGTTTGTACTGTATGTGTGGACAGTGTTTCTGTAGTCCATGTTTGTACTGTATGTGTGGGACAGTGTTTATGTAGTCCATGTTTGTACTGTATGTGTGGACAGTGTTTATGTAGTCCATGTTTGTACTGTATGTGTGGACAGTGTTTATGTAGTCCATGTTTGTACTGTATGTGTGTGGACAGTGTTTATGTAGTCCATGTTTGTACTGTATGTGTGGACAGTGTTTATGTAGTCCATGTTTGTACTGTATGTGTGGACAGTGTTTATGTAGTCCATGTTTGTACTGTATGTGTGGACAGTGTTTCTGTAGTCCATGTTTGTACTGTATGTGTGTGGACAGTGTTTATGTAGTCCATGTTTGTACTGTATGTGTGGACAGTGTTTATGTAGTCCATGTTTGTACTGTATGTGTGGACAGTGTTTCTGTAGTCATGTTTGTACTGTATGTGTGTGGACAGTGTTTATGTAGTCCATGTTTGTACTGTATGTGTGTGGACAGTGTTTCTGTAGTCCATGTTTGTACTGTATGTGTGTGGACAGTGTTTCTGTAGTCCATGTTTGTACTGTATGTGTGGACAGTGTTTATGTAGTCCATGTTTGTACTGTATGTGTGGACAGTATTTATGTAGTCCATGTTTGTACTGTATGTGTGTGGACAGTGTTTATGTAGTCCATGTTTGTACTGTATGTGTGGACAGTGTTTATGTAGTCCATGTTTGTACTGTATGTGTGTGGACAGTGTTTATGTAGTCCATGTTTGTACTGTATGTGTGTGGACAGTGTTTATGTAGTCCATGTTTGTACTGTATGTGTGTGGACAGTGTTTATGTAGTCCATGTTTGTACTGTATGTGTGGACAGTGTTTATGTAGTCCATGTTTGTACTGTATGTGTGGACAGTGTAGTCCATGTTTGTACTGTATGTGTGGACAGTGTGTATGTAGTCCATGTTTGTACTGTATGTGTGGACAGTGTTTATGTAGTCCATGTTTGTACTGTATGTGTGCGGACATGTTTGTACTGTATGTGTGGACAGTGTAGTCCATGTTTGTACTGTATGTGTGGACAGTGTTTATGTAGTCCATGTTTGTACTGTATGTGTGGACAGTGTTTATGTAGTCCATGTTTGTACTGTATGTGTGGACATGTATGTAGTCCATGTTTGTACTGTATGTGTGGACAGTGTTTATGTAGTCCATGTTTGTACTGTATGTGTGTGGACAGTGTTTATGTAGTCCATGTTTGTACTGTATGTGTGTGGACAGTGTTTATGTAGTCCATGTTTGTACTGTATGTGTGGACAGTGTTTATGTAGTCCATGTTTGTACTGTATGTGTGTGGACAGTGTTTATGTAGTCCATGTTTGTACTGTATGTGTGTGGACAGTGTTTCTGTAGTCCATGTTTGTACTGTATGTGTGTGGACAGTGTTTATGTAGTCCATGTTTGTACTGTATGTGTGGACAGTGTTTATGTAGTCCATGTTTGTACTGTATGTGTGTGGACAGTGTTTCTGTAGTCCATGTTTGTACTGTATGTGTGTGGACAGTGTTTATGTAGTCCATGTTTGTACTGTATGTGTGGACAGTGTTTATGTAGTCCATGTTTGTACTGTATGTGTGGACAGTGTTTATGTAGTCCATGTTTGTACTGTATGTGTGGACAGTGTTTATGTAGTCCATGTTTGTACTGTATGTGTGGACAGTGTTTATGTAGTCCATGTTTGTACTGTATGTGTGGACAGTGTTTATGTAGTCCATGTTTGTACTGTATGTGTCTACAGTGTTTATGTAGTCCATGATGTACTGTATGTGTGTGGACAGTATTTATGTAGTCCATGTTTGTACTGTATGTGTGTGGACAGTGTTTCTGTAGTCCATGTTTGTACTGTATGTGTGGACAGTGTTTCTGTAGTCCATGTTTGTACTGTATGTGTGTGGACAGTATTTCTGTAGTCCATGTCTGTACTGTATGTGTGGACAGTGTTTCTGTAGTCCATGTTTGTACTGTATGTGTGGACAGTGTTTATGTAGTCCATGTTTGTACTGTATGTGTGTGGACAGTGTTTATGTAGTCCATGTTTGTACTGTATGTGTGTGGACAGTATTTCTGTAGTCCATGTTTGTACTGTATGTGTGTGGACAGTGTTTCTGTAGTCCATGTTTGTACTGTATGTGTGGACAGTATTTATGTAGTCCATGTTTGTACTGTATGTGTGTGGACAGTGTTTCTGTAGTCCATGTTTGTACTGTATGTGTGTGGACAGTGTTTCTGTAGTCCATGTTTATACTGTATGTGTGGACAGTGTTTCTGTAGTCCATGTTTGTACTGTATGTGTGGACAGTATTTATGTAGTCCATGTTTGTACTGTATGTGTGTGGACAGTGTTTATGTAGTCCATGTTTGTACTGTATGTGTGGACAGTGTTTATGTAGTCCATGTTTGTACTGTATGTGTGTGGACAGTGTTTCTGTAGTCCATGTTTGTACTGTATGTGTGTGGACAGTGTTTATGTAGTCCATGTTTGTACTGTATGTGTGTGGACAGTGTTTCTGTAGTCCATGTTTGTACTGTATGTGTGGACAGTGTTTATGTAGTCCATGTTTGTACTGTATGTGTGGACAGTGTAGTCCATGTTTGTACTGTATGTGTGGACAGTGTGTATGTAGTCCATGTTTGTACTGTATGTGTGGACAGTGTGTATGTAGTCCATGTTTGTACTGTATGTGTGGACAGTGTTTATGTAGTCCATGTTTGTACTGTATGTGTGTGGACAGTGTTTATGTAGTCCATGTTTGTACTGTATGTGTGTGGACAGTGTTTATGTAGTCCATGTTTGTACTGTATGTGTGGACAGTGTTTCTGTAGTCCATGTTTGCACTGTATGTGTGGACAGTGTTTATGTAGTCCATGTTTGTACTGTATGTGTGGACAGTATTTCTGTAGTCCATGTTTGTACTGTATGTGTGGACAGTGTTTATGTAGTCCATGTTTGTACTGTATGTGTGTGGACAGTGTTTATGTAGTCCATGTTTGTACTGTATGTGTGGACAGTGTTTATGTAGTCCATGTTTGTACTGTATGTGTGTGGACAGTGTTTATGTAGTCCATGTTTGTACTGTATGTGTGGACAGTGTTTATGTAGTCCATGTTTGTACTGTATGTGTGGACAGTGTTTATGTAGTCCATGTTTGTACTGTATGTGTGTGGACAGTGTTTATGTAGTCCATGTTTGTACTGTATGTGTGTGGACAGTGTTTATGTAGTCCATGTTTGTACTGTATGTGTGGACAGTGTTTCTGTAGTCCATGTTTGTACTGTATGTGTGTGGACAGTGTTTATGTAGTCCATGTTTGTACTGTATGTGTGGACAGTGTTTATGTAGTACATGTTTGGACTGTATGTGTGGACAGTGTTTATGTAGTCCATGTTTGTACTGTATGTGTGTGGACAGTATTTCTGTAGTCCATGTTTGTACTGTATGTGTGGACAGTGTTTATGTAGTCCATGTTTGTACTGTATGTGTGGACAGTGTTTCTGTAGTCCATGTTTGTACTGTATGTGTGTGGACAGTATTTCTGTAGTCCATGTCTGTACTGTATGTGTGGACAGTGTTTCTGTAGTCCATGTTTGTACTGTATGTGTGGACAGTGTTTATGTAGTCCATGTTTGTACTGTATGTGTGTGGACAGTGTTTCTGTAGTCCATGTTTGTACTGCATGTGTGGACAGTATTTATGTAGTCCATGTTTGTACTGTATGTGTGTGGACAGTGTTTATGTAGTCCATGTTTGTACTGTATGTGTGGACAGTGTTTATGTAGTCCATGTTTGTACTGTATGTGTGTGGACAGTGTTTCTGTAGTCCATGTTTGTACTGTATGTGTGTGGACAGTGTTTATGTAGTCCATGTTTGTACTGTATGTGTGTGGACAGTGTTTCTGTAGTCCATGTTTGTACTGTATGTGTGGACAGTGTTTATGTAGTCCATGTTTGTACTGTATGTGTGGACAGTGTAGTCCATGTTTGTACTGTATGTGTGGACAGTGTGTATGTAGTCCATGTTTGTACTGTATGTGTGGACAGTGTGTATGTAGTCCATGTTTGTACTGTATGTGTGGACAGTGTAGTCCATGTTTGTACTGTATGTGTGGACAGTGTGTATGTAGTTCATGTTTGTACTGTATATGTGGACAGTGTTTATGTAGTCCATGTTTGTACTGTATGTGTGGACAGTGTTTATGTAGTCCATGTTTGTACTGTATGTGTGTGGACAGTGTTTATGTAGTCCATGTTTGTACTGTATGTGTGTGGACAGTGTTTATGTAGTCCATGTTTGTACTGTATGTGTGGACAGTGTTTCTGTAGTCCATGTTTGCACTGTATGTGTGGACAGTGTTTATGTAGTCCATGTTTGTACTGTATGTGTGGACAGTATTTCTGTAGTCCATGTTTGTACTGTATGTGTGGACAGTGTTTATGTAGTCCATGTTTGTACTGTATGTGTGTGGACAGTGTTTATGTAGTCCATGTTTGTACTGTATGTGTGGACAGTGTTTATGTAGTCCATGTTTGTACTGTATGTGTGTGGACAGTGTTTATGTAGTCCATGTTTGTACGGTATGTGTGGACAGTGTTTATGTAGTCCATGTTTGTACTGTATGTGTGGACAGTGTTTATGTAGTCCATGTTTGTACTGTATGTGTGTGGACAGTATTTATGTAGTCCATGTTTGTACTGTATGTGTGTGGACAGTGTTTATGTAGTCCATGTTTGTACTGTATGTGTGGACAGTGTTTATGTAGTCCATGTTTGTACTGTATGTGTGGACAGTGTTTCTGTAGTCCATGTTTGCACTGTATGTGTGGACAGTGTTTATGTAGTCCATGTTTGTACTGTATGTGTGGACAGTATTTCTGTAGTCCATGTTTGTACTGTATGTGTGGACAGTGTTTATGTAGTCCATGTTTGTACTGTATGTGTGAACAGTATTTCTGTAGTCCATGTTTGTACTGTATGTGTGGACAGTGTTTCTGTAGTCCATGTTTGTACTGTATGTGTGGACAGTGTTTATGTAGTCCATGTTTGTACTGTATGTGTGAACAGTATTTCTGTAGTCCATGTTTGTACTGTATGTGTGTGGACAGTGTTTCTGTAGTCCATGTTTGTACTGTATGTGTGGACAGTGTTTATGTAGTCCATGTTTGTACTGTATGTGTGGACAGTGTTTATGTAGTCCATGTTTGTACTGTATGTGTGTGGACAGTGTTTATGTAGTCCATGTTTGTACTGTATGTGTGTGGACAGTGTTTATGTAGTCCATGTTTGTACTGTATGTGTGTGGACAGTGTTTATGTAGTCCATGTTTGTACTGTGTGTGTGGACAGTGTTTATGTAGTCCATGTTTGTACTGTATGTGTGTGGACAGTGTTTATGTAGTCCATGTTTGTACTGTATGTGTGGACAGTGTTTATGTAGTCCATGTTTGTACTGTATGTGTGTGGACAGTGTTTATGTAGTCCATGTTTGTACTGTATGTGTGGACAGTGTTTATGTAGTCCATGTCTGTACTGTATGTGTGTGGACAGTGTTTATGTAGTCCATGTTTGTACTGTATGTGTGGACAGTGTTTATGTAGTCCATGTTTGTACTGTATGTGTGGACAGTGTTTATGTAGTCCATGTTTGTACTGTATGTGTGTGGACAGTATTTATGTAGTCCATGTTTGTACTGTATGTGTGTGGACAGTGTTTATGTAGTCCATGTTTGTACTGTATGTGTGGACAGTGTTTCTGTAGTCCATGTTTGTAATGTATGTGTGTGGACAGTGTTTATGTAGTCCATGTTTGTACTGTATGTGTGGACAGTGTTTATGTAGTCCATGTTTGGACTGTATGTGTGGACAGTGTTTATGTAGTCCATGTTTGTACTGTATGTGTGTGGACAGTGTTTATGTAGTCCATGTTTGTACTGTATGTGTGTGGACAGTGTTTATGTAGTCCATGTTTGTACTGTATGTGTGGACAGTGTTTCTGTAGTCCATGTTTGCACTGTATGTGTGGACAGTGTTTATGTAGTCCATGTTTGTACTGTATGTGTGGACAGTATTTCTGTAGTCCATGTTTGTACTGTATGTGTGGACAGTGTTTATGTAGTCCATGTTTGTACTGTATGTGTGTGGACAGTGTTTATGTAGTCCATGTTTGTACTGTATGTGTGGACAGTGTTTATGTAGTCCATGTTTGTACTGTATGTGTGGACAGTGTTTCTGTAGTCCATGTTTGCACTGTATGTGTGGACAGTGTTTATGTAGTCCATGTTTGTACTGTATGTGTGGACAGTGTTTCTGTAGTCCATGTTTGCACTGTATGTGTGGACAGTGTTTATGTAGTCCATGTTTGTACTGTATGTGTGGACAGTATTTCTGTAGTCCATGTTTGTACTGTATGTGTGGACAGTGTTTATGTAGTCCATGTTTGTACTGTATGTGTGAACAGTATTTCTGTAGTCCATGTTTGTACTGTATGTGTGGACAGTGTTTCTGTAGTCCATGTTTGTACTGTATGTGTGGACAGTGTTTATGTAGTCCATGTTTGTACTGTATGTGTGAACAGTATTTCTGTAGTCCATGTTTGTACTGTATGTGTGTGGACAGTGTTTCTGTAGTCCATGTTTGTACTGTATGTGTGGACAGTGTTTATGTAGTCCATGTTTGTACTGTATGTGTGGACAGTGTTTATGTAGTCCATGTTTGTACTGTATGTGTGTGGACAGTGTTTATGTAGTCCATGTTTGTACTGTATGTGTGTGGACAGTGTTTATGTAGTCCATGTTTGTACTGTATGTGTGTGGACAGTGTTTATGTAGTCCATGTTTGTACTGTGTGTGTGGACAGTGTTTATGTAGTCCATGTTTGTACTGTATGTGTGTGGACAGTGTTTATGTAGTCCATGTTTGTACTGTATGTGTGGACAGTGTTTATGTAGTCCATGTTTGTACTGTATGTGTGTGGACAGTGTTTATGTAGTCCATGTTTGTACTGTATGTGTGGACAGTGTTTATGTAGTCCATGTCTGTACTGTATGTGTGTGGACAGTGTTTATGTAGTCCATGTTTGTACTGTATGTGTGGACAGTGTTTATGTAGTCCATGTTTGTACTGTATGTGTGGACAGTGTTTATGTAGTCCATGTTTGTACTGTATGTGTGTGGACAGTATTTATGTAGTCCATGTTTGTACTGTATGTGTGTGGACAGTGTTTATGTAGTCCATGTTTGTACTGTATGTGTGGACAGTGTTTCTGTAGTCCATGTTTGTAATGTATGTGTGTGGACAGTGTTTATGTAGTCCATGTTTGTACTGTATGTGTGGACAGTGTTTATGTAGTCCATGTTTGGACTGTATGTGTGGACAGTGTTTATGTAGTCCATGTTTGTACTGTATGTGTGTGGACAGTGTTTATGTAGTCCATGTTTGTACTGTATGTGTGTGGACAGTGTTTATGTAGTCCATGTTTGTACTGTATGTGTGGACAGTGTTTCTGTAGTCCATGTTTGCACTGTATGTGTGGACAGTGTTTATGTAGTCCATGTTTGTACTGTATGTGTGGACAGTATTTCTGTAGTCCATGTTTGTACTGTATGTGTGGACAGTGTTTATGTAGTCCATGTTTGTACTGTATGTGTGTGGACAGTGTTTATGTAGTCCATGTTTGTACTGTATGTGTGGACAGTGTTTATGTAGTCCATGTTTGTACTGTATGTGTGTGGACAGTGTTTATGTAGTCCATGTTTGTACTGTATGTGTGGACAGTGTTTATGTAGTCCATGTTTGTACTGTATGTGTGGACAGTGTTTATGTAGTCCATGTTTGTACTGTATGTGTGTGGACAGTATTTATGTAGTCCATGTTTGTACTGTATGTGTGTGGACAGTGTTTATGTAGTCCATGTTTGTACTGTATGTGTGGACAGTGTTTCTGTAGTCCATGTTTGTACTGTATGTGTGTGGACAGTGTTTATGTAGTCCATGTTTGTACTGTATGTGTGGACAGTGTTTATGTAGTCCATGTTTGGACTGTATGTGTGGACAGTGTTTATGTAGTCCATGTTTGTACTGTATGTGTGTGGACAGTATTTCTGTAGTCCATGTTTGTACTGTATGTGTGGACAGTGTTTATGTAGTCCATGTTTGTACTGTATGTGTGGACAGTGTTTCTGTAGTCCATGTTTGTACTGTATGTGTGTGGACAGTATTTCTGTAGTCCATGTCTGTACTGTATGTGTGGACAGTGTTTCTGTAGTCCATGTTTGTACTGTATGTGTGTGGACAGTATTTCTGTAGTCCATGTCTGTACTGTATGTGTGGACAGTGTTTCTGTAGTCCATGTTTGTACTGTATGTGTGGACAGTGTTTATGTAGTCCATGTTTGTACTGTATGTGTGTGGACAGTGTTTCTGTAGTCCATGTTTGTACTGCATGTGTGGACAGTATTTATGTAGTCCATGTTTGTACTGTATGTGTGTGGACAGTGTTTATGTAGTCCATGTTTGTACTGTATGTGTGGACAGTGTTTATGTAGTCCATGTTTGTACTGTATGTGTGTGGACAGTGTTTCTGTAGTCCATGTTTGTACTGTATGTGTGTGGACAGTGTTTATGTAGTCCATGTTTGTACTGTATGTGTGTGGACAGTGTTTCTGTAGTCCATGTTTGTACTGTATGTGTGGACAGTGTTTATGTAGTCCATGTTTGTACTGTATGTGTGGACAGTGTAGTCCATGTTTGTACTGTATGTGTGGACAGTGTGTATGTAGTCCATGTTTGTACTGTATGTGTGGACAGTGTGTATGTAGTCCATGTTTGTACTGTATGTGTGGACAGTGTAGTCCATGTTTGTACTGTATGTGTGTGGACAGTGTGTATGTAGTCCATGTTTGTACTGTATGTGTGGACAGTGTGTATGTAGTCCATGTTTGTACTGTATATGTGGACAGTGTTTATGTAGTCCATGTTTGTACTGTATGTGTGGACAGTGTTTATGTAGTCCATGTTTGTACTGTATGTGTGTGGACAGTGTTTATGTAGTCCATGTTTGTACTGTATGTGTGTGGACAGTGTTTATGTAGTCCATGTTTGTACTGTATGTGTGGACAGTGTTTCTGTAGTCCATGTTTGCACTGTATGTGTGGACAGTGTTTATGTAGTCCATGTTTGTACTGTATGTGTGGACAGTATTTCTGTAGTCCATGTTTGTACTGTATGTGTGGACAGTGTTTATGTAGTCCATGTTTGTACTGTATGTGTGTGGACAGTGTTTTTGTAGTCCATGTTTGTACTGTATGTGTGGACAGTGTTTATGTAGTCCATGTTTGTACTGTATGTGTGTGGACAGTGTTTATGTAGTCCATGTTTGTACTGTATGTGTGGACAGTGTTTATGTAGTCCATGTTTGTACTGTATGTGTGGACAGTGTTTATGTAGTCCATGTTTGTACTGTATGTGTGTGGACAGTATTTATGTAGTCCATGTTTGTACTGTATGTGTGTGGACAGTGTTTATGTAGTCCATGTTTGTACTGTATGTGTGGACAGTGTTTATGTAGTCCATGTTTGTACTGTATGTGTGGACAGTGTTTCTGTAGTCCATGTTTGCACTGTATGTGTGGACAGTGTTTATGTAGTCCATGTTTGTACTGTATGTGTGGACAGTATTTCTGTAGTCCATGTTTGTACTGTATGTGTGTGGACAGTGTTTATGTAGTCCATGTTTGTACTGTATGTGTGGACAGTGTTTATGTAGTCCATGTTTGTACTGTATGTGTGGACAGTGTTTATGTAGTCCATGTTTGTACTGTATGTGTGTGGACAGTATTTATGTAGTCCATGTTTGTACTGTATGTGTGTGGACAGTGTTTATGTAGTCCATGTTTGTACTGTATGTGTGGACAGTGTTTCTGTAGTCCATGTTTGTACTGTATGTGTGTGGACAGTGTTTATGTAGTCCATGTTTGTACTGTATGTGTGGACAGTGTTTATGTAGTCCATGTTTGTACTGTATGTGTGTGGACAGTGTTTCTGTAATCCATATTTGTACTGTATGTGTGGACAGTGTTTATGTAGTCCATGTTTGTACTGTATGTGTGAACAGTATTTCTGTAGTCCATGTTTGTACTGTATGTGTGGACAGTGTTTCTGTAGTCCATGTTTGTACTGTATGTGTGGACAGTGTTTATGTAGTCCATGTTTGTACTGTATGTGTGAACAGTATTTCTGTAGTCCATGTTTGTACTGTATGTGTGTGGACAGTGTTTCTGTAGTCCATGTTTGTACTGTATGTGTGGACAGTGTTTATGTAGTCCATGTTTGTACTGTATGTGTGGACAGTGTTTATGTAGTCCATGTTTGTACTGTATGTGTGTGGACAGTGTTTATGTAGTCCATGTTTGTACTGTATGTGTGTGGACAGTGTTTATGTAGTCCATGTTTGTACTGTATGTGTGTGGACAGTGTTTATGTAGTCCATGTTTGTACTGTGTGTGTGGACAGTGTTTATGTAGTCCATGTTTGTACTGTATGTGTGTGGACAGTGTTTATGTAGTCCATGTTTGTACTGTATGTGTGGACAGTGTTTATGTAGTCCATGTTTGTACTGTATGTGTGGACAGTGTTTATGTAGTCCATGTTTGTACTGTATGTGTGTGGACAGTATTTATGTAGTCCATGTTTGTACTGTATGTGTGTGGACAGTGTTTATGTAGTCCATGTTTGTACTGTATGTGTGGACAGTGTTTCTGTAGTCCATGTTTGTACTGTATGTGTGTGGACAGTGTTTATGTAGTCCATGTTTGTACTGTATGTGTGGACAGTGTTTATGTAGTCCATGTTTGTACTGTATGTGTGGACAGTGTTTCTGTAGTCCATGTTTGTACTGTATGTGTGGACAGTGTTTCTGTAGTCTATGTTTGTACTGTATGTGTGGACAGTGTTTATGTAGTCCATGTTTGTACTGTATGTGTGGACAGTATTTCTGTAGTCCATGTTTGTACTGTATGTGTGTGGACAGTGTTTATGTAGTCCATGTTTGTACTGTATGTGTGGACAGTGTTTATGTACTCCATGTTTGTACTGTATGTGTGGACAGTGTTTATGTAGTCCATGTTTGTACTGTATGTGTGGACAGTATTTCTGTAGTCCATGTTTGTACTGTATGTGTGGACAGTGTTTATGTAGTCCATGTTTGTACTGTATGTGTGTGGACAGTGTTTATGTAGTCCATGTTTGTACTGTATGTGTGGACAGTGTTTATGTAGTCCATGTTTGTACTGTATGTGTGTGGACAGTGTTTATGTAGTCCATGTTTGTACTGTATGTGTGGACAGTGTTTATGTAGTCCATGTTTGTACTGTATGTGTGGACAGTGTTTATGTAGTCCATGTTTGTACTGTATGTGTGGACAGTGTTTATGTAGTCCATGTTTGGACTGTATGTGTGGACAGTGTTTATGTAGTCCATGTTTGTACTGTATGTGTGTGGACAGTATTTCTGTAGTCCATGTTTGTACTGTATGTGTGGACAGTGTTTATGTAGTCCATGTTTGTACTGTATGTGTGGACAGTGTTTCTGTAGTCCATGTTTGTACTGTATGTGTGTGGACAGTATTTCTGTAGTCCATGTCTGTACTGTATGTGTGGACAGTGTTTCTGTAGTCCATGTTTGTACTGTATGTGTGTGGACAGTATTTCTGTAGTCCATGTCTGTACTGTATGTGTGGACAGTGTTTCTGTAGTCCATGTTTGTACTGTATGTGTGGACAGTGTTTATGTAGTCCATGTTTGTACTGTATGTGTGTGGACAGTGTTTCTGTAGTCCATGTTTGTACTGCATGTGTGGACAGTATTTATGTAGTCCATGTTTGTACTGTATGTGTGTGGACAGTGTTTATGTAGTCCATGTTTGTACTGTATGTGTGGACAGTGTTTATGTAGTCCATGTTTGTACTGTATGTGTGTGGACAGTGTTTCTGTAGTCCATGTTTGTACTGTATGTGTGTGGACAGTGTTTATGTAGTCCATGTTTGTACTCTATGTGTGTGGACAGTGTTTCTGTAGTCCATGTTTGTACTGTATGTGTGGACAGTGTTTATGTAGTCCATGTTTGTACTGTATGTGTGGACAGTGTAGTCCATGTTTGTACTGTATGTGTGGACAGTGTGTATGTAGTCCATGTTTGTACTGTATGTGTGGACAGTGTGTATGTAGTCCATGTTTGTACTGTATGTGTGGACAGTGTAGTCCATGTTTGTACTGTATGTGTGTGGACAGTGTGTATGTAGTCCATGTTTGTACTGTATGTGTGGACAGTGTGTATGTAGTCCATATTTGTACTGTATATGTGGACAGTGTTTATGTAGTCCATGTTTGTACTGTATGTGTGGACAGTGTTTATGTAGTCCATGTTTGTACTGTATGTGTGTGGACAGTGTTTATGTAGTCCATGTTTGTACTGTATGTGTGTGGACAGTGTTTATGTAGTCCATGTTTGTACTGTATGTGTGGACAGTGTTTCTGTAGTCCATGTTTGCACTGTATGTGTGGACAGTGTTTATGTAGTCCATGTTTGTACTGTATGTGTGGACAGTATTTCTGTAGTCCATGTTTGTACTGTATGTGTGGACAGTGTTTATGTAGTCCATGTTTGTACTGTATGTGTGTGGACAGTGTTTTTGTAGTCCATGTTTGTACTGTATGTGTGGACAGTGTTTATGTAGTCCATGTTTGTACTGTATGTGTGTGGACAGTGTTTATGTAGTCCATGTTTGTACTGTATGTGTGGACAGTGTTTATGTAGTCCATGTTTGTACTGTATGTGTGGACAGTGTTTATGTAGTCCATGTTTGTACTGTATGTGTGTGGACAGTATTTATGTAGTCCATGTTTGTACTGTATGTGTGTGGACAGTGTTTATGTAGTCCATGTTTGTACTGTATGTGTGGACAGTGTTTATGTAGTCCATGTTTGTACTGTATGTGTGGACAGTGTTTCTGTAGTCCATGTTTGCACTGTATGTGTGGACAGTGTTTATGTAGTCCATGTTTGTACTGTATGTGTGGACAGTATTTCTGTAGTCCATGTTTGTACTGTATGTGTGTGGACAGTGTTTATGTAGTCCATGTTTGTACTGTATGTGTGGACAGTGTTTATGTAGTCCATGTTTGTACTGTATGTGTGGACAGTGTTTATGTAGTCCATGTTTGTACTGTATGTGTGTGGACAGTATTTATGTAGTCCATGTTTGTACTGTATGTGTGTGGACAGTGTTTATGTAGTCCATGTTTGTACTGTATGTGTGGACAGTGTTTCTGTAGTCCATGTTTGTACTGTATGTGTGTGGACAGTGTTTATGTAGTCCATGTTTGTACTGTATGTGTGGACAGTGTTTATGTAGTCCATGTTTGTACTGTATGTGTGTGGACAGTGTTTCTGTAATCCATATTTGTACTGTATGTGTGGACAGTGTTTATGTAGTCCATGTTTGTACTGTATGTGTGAACAGTATTTCTGTAGTCCATGTTTGTACTGTATGTGTGGACAGTGTTTCTGTAGTCCATGTTTGTACTGTATGTGTGGACAGTGTTTATGTAGTCCATGTTTGTACTGTATGTGTGAACAGTATTTCTGTAGTCCATGTTTGTACTGTATGTGTGTGGACAGTGTTTCTGTAGTCCATGTTTGTACTGTATGTGTGGACAGTGTTTATGTAGTCCATGTTTGTACTGTATGTGTGGACAGTGTTTATGTAGTCCATGTTTGTACTGTATGTGTGTGGACAGTGTTTATGTAGTCCATATTTGTACTGTATGTGTGTGGACAGTGTTTATGTAGTCCATGTTTGTACTGTATGTGTGTGGACAGTGTTTATGTAGTCCATGTTTGTACTGTGTGTGTGGACAGTGTTTATGTAGTCCATGTTTGTACTGTATGTGTGTGGACAGTGTTTATGTAGTCCATGTTTGTACTGTATGTGTGGACAGTGTTTATGTAGTCCATGTTTGTACTGTATGTGTGGACAGTGTTTATGTAGTCCATGTTTGTACTGTATGTGTGTGGACAGTATTTATGTAGTCCATGTTTGTACTGTATGTGTGTGGACAGTGTTTATGTAGTCCATGTTTGTACTGTATGTGTGGACAGTGTTTCTGTAGTCCATGTTTGTACTGTATGTGTGTGGACAGTGTTTATGTAGTCCATGTTTGTACTGTATGTGTGGACAGTGTTTATGTAGTCCATGTTTGTACTGTATGTGTGGACAGTGTTTCTGTAGTCCATGTTTGTACTGTATGTGTGGACAGTGTTTCTGTAGTCTATGTTTGTACTGTATGTGTGGACAGTGTTTATGTAGTCCATGTTTGTACTGTATGTGTGGACAGTATTTCTGTAGTCCATGTTTGTACTGTATGTGTGTGGACAGTGTTTATGTAGTCCATGTTTGTACTGTATGTGTGGACAGTGTTTATGTACTCCATGTTTGTACTGTATGTGTGGACAGTGTTTATGTAGTCCATGTTTGTACTGTATGTGTGGACAGTATTTCTGTAGTCCATGTTTGTACTGTATGTGTGGACAGTGTTTATGTAGTCCATGTTTGTACTGTATGTGTGTGGACAGTGTTTATGTAGTCCATGTTTGTACTGTATGTGTGGACAGTGTTTATGTAGTCCATGTTTGTACTGTATGTGTGTGGACAGTGTTTATGTAGTCCATGTTTGTACTGTATGTGTGGACAGTGTTTATGTAGTCCATGTTTGTACTGTATGTGTGGACAGTGTTTATGTAGTCCATGTTTGTACTGTATGTGTGTGGACAGTATTTATGTAGTCCATGTTTGTACTGTATGTGTGTGGACAGTGTTTATGTAGTCCATGTTTGTACTGTATGTGTGGACAGTGTTTCTGTAGTCCATGTTTGTACTGTATGTGTGGACAGTGTTTCTGTAGTCCATGTTTGTACTGTATGTGTGGACAGTGTTTATGTAGTCCATGTTTGTACTGTATGTGTGTGGACAGTGTTTCTGTAATCCATATTTGTACTGTATGTGTGGACAGTGTTTATGTAGTCCATGTTTGTACTGTATGTGTGAACAGTATTTCTGTAGTCCATGTTTGTACTGTATGTGTGGACAGTGTTTCTGTAGTCCATGTTTGTACTGTATGTGTGGACAGTGTTTATGTAGTCCATGTTTGTACTGTATGTGTGAACAGTATTTCTGTAGTCCATGTTTGTACTGTATGTGTGTGGACAGTGTTTCTGTAGTCCATGTTTGTACTGTATGTGTGGACAGTGTTTATGTAGTCCATGTTTGTACTGTATGTGTGGACAGTGTTTATGTAGTCCATGTTTGTACTGTATGTGTGTGGACAGTGTTTATGTAGTCCATGTTTGTACTGTATGTGTGTGGACAGTGTTTATGTAGTCCATGTTTGTACTGTATGTGTGTGGACAGTGTTTATGTAGTCCATGTTTGTACTGTGTGTGTGGACAGTGTTTATGTAGTCCATGTTTGTACTGTATGTGTGTGGACAGTGTTTATGTAGTCCATGTTTGTACTGTATGTGTGGACAGTGTTTATGTAGTCCATGTTTGTACTGTATGTGTGGACAGTGTTTATGTAGTCCATGTTTGTACTGTATGTGTGTGGACAGTATTTATGTAGTCCATGTTTGTACTGTATGTGTGTGGACAGTGTTTATGTAGTCCATGTTTGTACTGTATGTGTGGACAGTGTTTCTGTAGTCCATGTTTGTACTGTATGTGTGTGGACAGTGTTTATGTAGTCCATGTTTGTACTGTATGTGTGGACAGTGTTTATGTAGTCCATGTTTGTACTGTATGTGTGGACAGTGTTTCTGTAGTCCATGTTTGTACTGTATGTGTGGACAGTGTTTCTGTAGTCTATGTTAGTACTGTATGTGTGGACAGTGTTTATGTAGTCCATGTTTGTACTGTATGTGTGGACAGTATTTCTGTAGTCCATGTTTGTACTGTATGTGTGTGGACAGTGTTTATGTAGTCCATGTTTGTACTGTATGTGTGGACAGTGTTTATGTACTCCATGTTTGTACTGTATGTGTGGACAGTGTTTATGTAGTCCATGTTTGTACTGTATGTGTGGACAGTGTTTATGTAGTCCATGTTTGTACTGTATGTGTGTGGACAGTGTTTATGTAGTCCATGTTTGTACTGTATGTGTGTGGACAGTGTTTCTGTAATCCATATTTGTACTGTATGTGTGGACAGTGTTTATGTAGTCCATGTTTGTACTGTATGTGTGGACAGTATTTCTGTAGTCCATGTTTGTACTGTATGTGTGGACAGTGTTTCTGTAGTCCATGTTTGTACTGTATGTGTGGACAGTGTTTATGTAGTCCATGTTTGTACTGTATGTGTGGACAGTGTTTATGTAGTCCATGTTTGTACTGTATGTGTGTGGACAGTGTTTATGTAGTCCATGTTTGTACTGTATGTGTGGACAGTATTTCTGTAGTCCATGTTTGTACTGTATGTGTGGACAGTATTTCTGTAGTCCATGTTTGTACTGTATGTGTGTGGACAGTATTTCTGTAGTCCATGTTTGTACTGTATGTGTGGACAGTATTTCTGTAGTCCATGTTTGTACTGTATGTGTGTGGACAGTATTTCTGTAGTCCATGTTTGTACTGTATGTGTGGACAGTATTTCTGTAGTCCATGTTTGTACTGTATGTGTGTGGACAGTGTTTCTGTAGTCCATGTTTGTACTGTATGTGTGGACAGTATTTCTGTAGTCCATGTTTGTACTGTATGTGTGGACAGTGTTTATGTAGTCCATGTTTGTACTGTATGTGTGTGGACAGTGTTTCTGTAGTCCATGTTTGTACTGTATGTGTGGACAGTATTTCTGTAGTCCATGTTTGTACTGTATGTGTGGACAGTGTTTATGTAGTCCATGTTTGTACTGTATGTGTGGACAGTATTTCTGTAGTCCATGTTTGTACTGTATGTGTGTGGACAGTGTTTATGTAGTCCATGTTTGTACTGTATGTGTGTGGACAGTGTTTATGTAGTCCATGTTTGTACTGTATGTGTGGACAGTATTTCTGTAGTCCATGTTTGTACTGTATGTGTGGACAGTATTTCTGTAGTCCATGTTTGTACTGTATGTGTGGACAGTGTTTATGTAGTCCATGTTTGTACTGTATGTGTGGACAGTGTTTATGTAGTCCATGTTTGTACTGTATGTGTGGACAGTGTTTATGTAGTCCATGTTTGTACTGTATGTGTGGACAGTATTTCTGTAGTCCATGTTTGTACTGTATGTGTGGACAGTGTTTATGTAGTCCATGTTTGTACTGTATGTGTGGACAGTATTTCTGTAGTCCATGTTTGTACTGTATGTGTGGACAGTGTTTATGTAGTCCATGTTTGTACTGTATGTGTGGACAGTGTTTCTGTAGTCCATGTTTGTACTGTATGTGTGTGGACAGTGTTTATGTAGTCCATGTTTGTACTGTATGTGTGGACAGTATTTCTGTAGTCCATGTTTGTACTGTATGTGTGTGGACAGTGTTTATGTAGTCCATGTTTGTACTGTATGTGTGGACAGTGTTTATGTAGTCCATGTTTGTACTGTATGTGTGGACAGTATTTCTGTAGTCCATGTTTGTACTGTATGTGTGGACAGTGTTTATGTAGTCCATGTTTGTACTGTATGTGTGGACAGTATTTCTGTAGTCCATGTTTGTACTGTATGTGTGGACAGTGTTTATGTAGTCCATGTTTGTACTGTATGTGTGGACAGTGTTTATGTAGTCCATGTTTGTACTGTATGTGTGTGGACAGTGTTTATGTAGTCCATGTTTGTACTGTATGTGTGTGGACAGTGTTTATGTAGTCCATGTTTGTACTGTATGTGTGGACAGTATTTCTGTAGTCCATGTTTGTACTGTATGTGTGGACAGTATTTCTGTAGTCCATGTTTGTACTGTATGTGTGGACAGTGTTTATGTAGTCCATGTTTGTACTGTATGTGTGTGGACAGTGTTTATGTAGTCCATGTTTGTACTGTATGTGTGGACAGTATTTCTGTAGTCCATGTTTGTACTGTATGTGTGGACAGTGTTTATGTAGTCCATGTTTGTACTGTATGTGTGGACAGTGTTTATGTAGTCCATGTTTGTACTGTATGTGTGGACAGTATTTCTGTAGTCCATGTTTGTACTGTATGTGTGGACAGTGTTTATGTAGTCCATGTTTGTACTGTATGTGTGTGGACAGTGTTTATGTAGTCCATGTTTGTACTGTATGTGTGGACAGTATTTCTGTAGTCCATGTTTGTACTGTATGTGTGGACAGTGTTTATGTAGTCCATGTTTGTACTGTATGTGTGGACAGTGTTTCTGTAGTCCATGTTTGTACTGTATGTGTGGACAGTATTTCTGTAGTCCATGTTTGTACTGTATGTGTGTGGACAGTGTTTCTGTAGTCCATGTTTGTACTGTATGTGTGGACAGTGTTTATGTAGTCCATGTTTGTACTGTATGTGTGGACAGTATTTCTGTAGTCCATGTTTGTACTGTATGTGTGGACAGTATTTCTGTAGTCCATGTTTGTACTGTATGTGTGGACAGTGTTTATGTAGTCCATGTTTGTACTGTATGTGTGTGCTGTGTATCCTGCAGTCTCACCATGATGTTGTTCTCCAACATCTCCAGTCCTGGGGTTCCATTAGCCTGCAGCAGTGTGTGAACCACCTTGTCCAGCTTCACCTTCTCCTCAGCAGGAATACAGTACCTAGACCCCAGGTCACATGGGTTATTAGGATCTAATTGTGTACCACTATATGATAACATGTTGGAGTTAGTGGACACATGTCATAGTACTAGTAAATAATAATAATATCCTTGTCTGGCAATGAAACTTTATTTTTATTGTAGTTTTATAGCATTTTATTTGAGCCTAACAATTACATTGAGGGGAATTTTATAAGGGGAAAGATTTGCTTTTGGAATTTTCGAAATATTTTCAATATTATTCATTTCCATGTTGGCTCTATACCCGGAAATGCCATTGTCTGGAGAAAAGGATCCCAATTTCAAACTCCAAAATTATATTATATATATTTTTTAACTGGCAATAATTAATATTAACTGAAAAAGGATCTTGTGTAGTTATTTGCAATAGCCCTTATCTCGAAACTGTGATTCCTAAAAGATGTGTCTGGAGATTTGGTCAACTCAAATCAGGAATGAGCAGGGACAGCTCTACCATAATGACCTCTTCATGTTCTCATTACATGTAGTGCAACAAGACCACTCATAGTCTGGAAAGTTCTCCACTATCTGATATATTTTAAACAAACAATATAGAAATCACCATATTCAAAACCCTAAAAAAGATTTTGGTCTAACGTCAACTCCGTCAGAGTGCAGAAAGAATAATTTAATATACTTTACAAATTTAAAATACTTTGAGGCAAAAATGTCTGTTTTGAGTATCTGTTGTCAACTCCGTCACTGATGGCTAAACCCCTTAAGAACTTTTTTTTATTTTTATTATAAAAATATATTTTAATCACTCTTCTGTAACACATGCTTAAACTATTGACATATTTGCTGTGATGTTTGTACTAAGGGATCATTTTTCCTTTATAAATGTTGTTTTATGTTCTGAATCTCGAAAAACATGCCAAAACGCTAACAAAATGTTTTATGTTCTGAATCTAGAAAAACATGCCAAAATGCTAACAAAATCAGTCCTGGAGCATTATATAGCGTTATAAAATGAAACAAAAATACGTTTGGAGATTTGTATTTCATATTTGAATAATGTAATGAAAAAGAAAAAAGTTTATATTGTCTGGTCTTTCAAGAATTCCATATATATATATATATATATTATAAACTGGGTGGTTCGAGCCCTGAATGCTGATTGGCTGACAGCCGTGGAATATCAGACCGTATACCACAGGTATGACAAAACATTTTACTGTTCTAATTATGTTGCTAACCAGTTTATAATATCAATAAGGCAATGCGTCGTGCCTAAGAACAGCCCTTAGCCGTGGTATATTGGCCATATACCACACCCTCTCGTGCCTTATTGCTTAAATATATACCATTTAGCAGATGCTTTTATCCAATAGAGACTTACAGTCATGCTGCATACATTTTACATATGGATGTCCCAGAGAATCAAACCCACTATCCTGGCGTTGTGAGCGCCATGCTCTACCTACTGAGCCATACAGCGTTTCCTTCATACTGTACTGACCACGCTCAGGGAGTTCTATTAAATCAATCTCCATTAGTTCTATTTCATCAGGCTTGACTAACTGATGCTGAGCTCGTTCTCCATTGGTTGTGGCAGGTGGTGAACCTGAGTGACCGTAGGATTAAACTGGGAGAGGGCAGTGAGCAGTGATCCACTACTTACCAAATGCAGTCAGCACCAGTGTGTAAGTAATCAATGTATGGAAGGCGATGATGGTCTCGCGACCAGCATGAGGTAGAGAAGACCATGCCGATGTTCAGCCAAGGAATGGTCACTCCTGTAGAACCACAAAGGAAGACATAGTAGACTGTCAAGCTTTTCTAGTCAGTTCAAGTTCACTTAATACATAGCAGAATGCAATTGAATTGTGTCACCAAAAATTAGGATATACTGTATAAAACAAAAAAACTAGCACAACATACTTTCAAGGAACTGTTGTAGTTAAGCTGATGGGAGTCCTTCAGTTCACTCTGCAGCTACTTACAACTGTCTGTATTACAATACACTTGACTGTCATCCTGTGTAAAAGGAGAGGGTCATAGGTATAGATGATTACCTGGCACAGCACCAAGATGGCGTAAGATGGATCCTGAATTATTGGGAAGGACTGTAAGGTTCCATCCATGTCTTGAGTGGAGACAAGAGAACAGAACACATATTTTATGCATGTCCTGTGGCGGATGAATCAGAATTAGTTGGGTAACATAGATAATTAAGATGTCTTATCTGCATAATATGCTTATGTGATATACTTGTTATTAGAATGTATCCCTTTGGACTCTGGTGTTGGCAGTTACACTTCTTCCCTCAGCTGGGGCTCAGTCACTTGGGGCCCAGAGAGGGAAGAGGTCAGGCTTGTCTTTTACATGTCTCTGGTGCTATGCAGAATATCAGAAAGGGAAGAGGACAGGATGGAACATTGTCTTCATATGTGAATGTGTCTTTACCTACTCTTAAACCATGTGAAGGAATGGCGTGATTAATGGGGAACCAATTACTTGTCTTCACAATGTCTGTGCGCAAGTCACTCCCTCCTTTGGCATTGGGGGGAGGTGTATGGCAGTGTATGGAACCATTGTATGTCCTCTCTGATGTTGCACTTATCCTGGGATAGTGTATGACCTAGAGACTCACTCCCCTCAGTGAGCTTGTCCAGGAGTGGGGTCAAGAAGGGGTTTTACTTGAGATGGGAGTATCTAGAGTTGACAATTGAGTTATGCCATTGGATGAGCTAATGTTTCTGTTCTATACCGTACCAGGAAGAGACGGTTCCAGTTTGGAGTAGAAGGGCCAGACACTGGTCTGTACAATGAAAACTGTTGACATAGCAGATGCTATCTGCTATGTATTATAGATATCTTTCATACAAATCTTAACCTTGTGACCATTCTATGTATCTGTTGTTCATCATGTAGGTTGAGAGGGGTGTATCTTGGCTATAAAAGATCTTTGTACTTTTGTGTTGTCACTCTCAACGGTTCATTAGAAATAGGGAATCGTTGAAAGTCAGTGCTATTGCAAAGCTCTTATTATTAAAGATGTAGTTTAAGTATAACTCTGACTGGTGTGTGAAGTTTGTTTCTCCTCATTTGGTAAAACAGAAATTAACCACCACAGTCCTTACAGGGTTGTAAAATTCCCCCTAACTTTCCAAAAATTCCCAGGTTCTCCAGAAATCCCAGTTGGAAGATTCCAGGAATCAGGAGGGAATAAGCAGGAAATTCAAAATCCTCCATTCATGTGATAGGTTAATGCTGTTAGGCCCTTACTTTGAAAACGTCTCAGACTTTCCAACTGGGAAGCCACTCCCATGAGTTTTAGTGTCCACTTTCCCACAGTGCACTGCAACATGACATTCCCTCTGCTCCACGATGTTCCAGTACTCCTGCTGCAATCACAGACAGAAACATTATTGCATTAATGTAGATGAAAAAACAAGTAGTGACAGTAGATCACACAGTGGGATGGCTGACAAGAAAGACAAAAGGAGAGAAGAAATATGTCAATGACCTGATCAGTCATCTCCATTCTACTTATGGTCCCAGTGAATTATACTACTTATGGTCCCAGTGAGTTATACTACTTATGGTCCCAGTGAATTATACTACTTATGGTCCCAGTGAATTATACTACTTATGGTCCAAGTGAATTATACTACTTATGGTCCCAGTGAATTATACTACTTATGGTCCCAGTGAGTTATACTACTTATGGTCCCAGTGAATTATACTACTTATGGTCCCAGTGAGTTATACTACTTATGGTCCCAGTGAGTTATACTACTTATGGTCCCAGTGAATTATACTACTTATGGTCCCAGTGAATTATACTACTTATGGTCCCAGTGAATTATACTACTTATGGTCCCAGTGAATTATACTACTTATGGTCCCAGTGAATTATACTACTTATGGTCCCAGTGAGTTATACTACTTATGGTCCCAGTGAATTATACTACTTATGGTCCCAGTGAATTATACTACTTATTCATTATGACTATATGGTTGCGTCCCAAATAGCAGGGCCCTGACCAAAACTAGTGCACTAAGGGCCGATTCAGACTTGAAATAAGTAGACTTAACATGGATTTATGTCAATAAGTGAAATGTGTATTTTTTTTTTATTTAAGTCCATGTTAAGTCAACTTCTCTGAAACCTGAATAGGGCCTTAAGTAGCGCAACCTACGTAGCAGGTATATAACAGTTTGGGATATGTAGACCTTACCTCCACCTCAGCCGTCCCAGGCTCCTTGTTGAAACACATGTTCATAGTATTCCTGGCTGTCCTGTAGAACGTAGTGAGAGAAACCGACTTCCCCTGCCATAGAGAAACACAAAGAGAGGGAGGGGTAAGACCTTATGGTCCCTTTCAAGTTCCCTGATATACAGTCAATGTAAAGATTATCACAGCAAATCATGAACACAAACAAAGAGTGTACGAGCTTATGGACTGAGGTGTTTTGATATACTGCCAATCGAATGACACAGAAACACAACCAAAGAGACTAGTAAGACCATACAGGAAGTAGTCTTTTAAGCCCCTTGATACTGTCTCCGTCCCCAATGACATGCTACTTCTGAACAGGCTCTGGTCAAAAGTACTGCATTAGAAAAGGGAAAAGGAATGTGATTTGGGACGCAGCCCACTGTCAATGTAACGATTATCACAGCCAATCAGATGGGAGTGTTAGTTGAACAGCCAGACAAAAACAAAAAGCTTTTCTCTGAGAGGGTGAAAACTACATGATACATGTGGATGTCACTGTGCTGCATGACATCATCTTCCTTCCTCTCCCCGCTGCTGCTGCAGCCTCAGCACATTCTGAAGGGGAGTCTTCCATCCAGACGCTTTTCTCAGGTTGCCTCCCATATGGCACCCGTTTCCCTTATCCAAATGGCTAACTATTCCCTTATATAGAGTACTACTTTCGATCGGAGCCCTAAGGGCCCTGGTTAAAAGTAGTGCACTAGACAGGGAATTGGGCACCATTTGGGACATAAGCTCAGATACATGACAAACAGCCGGGCAGGGACAGCCTGTATGAATGTGCCAGGAAAATCCCTGGTTGGTTGGACTACAGTCAGTCACTGTAAGCTTTCCCACATGTGTGGAGGAGATTACTGTATTTCTTATTATGGCCCAATATATTGATTTCATATGGGCCCAGCTATGCTGGCATTCACAGACAGAATACAAACTGAGAGATGAAACGCTATAAGTAACTGATACTACAGAAGAACTAACTGATACTACAGGAGAACTGATACTACAGCAGAACTAACTGATACTACAGGAGAACTGACTGATTCTACAGGAGAACTGACTGATTCTACAGGAGAACTGACTGATACTACAGGAGAACTAACTGATACTACAGGAGAACTAACTGATACTACAGGAGAACTAACTGATACTACAGGAAAACTGTAACTGATATTACAGGAGAACTGACTGATACTACAGGAGAACTGACTGATACTACAGGAGAACTGACTGATACTACAGGAGAACTAACTGGTACTACAGGAGAACTGACTGATACTACAGGAGAATTAACTGATACTACAGGAGAACTAACTGATACTACAGGAGAACTAACTGATGCTACAGGAGAACTGACTGATACTACAAGAGAACTGACTGATACTACAGGAGAACTAACTGATACTACAGGAGAACTGTAACTGATATTACAGGAGAACTGACTGATACTACAGGAGAACTGACTGATACTACAGGAGAACTAACTGATACTACAGGAGAACTGTAACTGATACTACAGGAGAACTGACTGATACTACAGGAGAACTAACTGATACTACAGGAGAACTGTAACTGATACTACAGGAGAACTAACTGATTCTACAGGAGAACTAACTGATACTACAGGAGAACTGACTGATACTACAGGAGAACTGACTGATACTACAGCAGAACTGACTGATACTACAGGAGAACTAACTGATACTACAGGAGAACTAACTGATACTACAGGAGAACTGACTGATACTACAGGAGAACTAACTGATACTACAGAAGAACTGTAACTGACACTACTGATAAGAGAACTGTGAGCAACAGAAGATCATCATGGAGCATCAAGACAGAAATACGTTGACATGGGGTGACGTGTTGTCAAAATGAGGTGTGTGTGTGTGTGTGTCTGATCGTGTGTGTGGCCTCTGTGCTTGCAGATGTGCAATGACCTATATTAGATGTGAGAGCAACTGAACCAGGGATATTGTAGTTCTGCTTCCAGGCACTAACAGCTATACACACTGTATTGACAGTGCTGCATTGTATTCAATCTGCCCACACACAGCTACCACAGAGCTCATTAACCAATAGACTTAACCAATAATATTTACACAAGCATTGTGCATTTTGTAGTGCCTCCACTATGCTTGGGTAATTATTTTGGTCCAGAAAAACTGTCCGTTGTATCACATTTGTTGTGCCAAATGTGTTGTACATCAGTTGTTCAACCTGAGTGTGTACAGGGCCAGAGAAAGGGGATAACATGACCTACCCTGTATATACACTTGTGCTGGTCACTAAGAAACTCTTTCTCCTCCTCTGCTCCTCCTCTTCCTCCTTTCTTCTCCTGAGAGAACTGTCTCCTCCTGCTGGACCTCAGCCACATGTCCTTCTCCTGTTTCTTCCCCTCTTTCGCTCCTTCCTCCAGGTTCCTGGGCAGGCCGTTCCTCCGGATCACCCCGTTTACCAGGCCATTCTTGGGCTCACAGCGGGGCAGCTGGAGCAGGCTCTGTTGGGAGTCATCTGAGTGGCCCTCCAGGGGCCCTTTCTTCTTCTCCAGCCTCCCCTTCTCCTCCAGCACCTCCCTCTCCAGGCGGATGCGCTCAGCGGGGTCCAGGGAGTCGTAGGACAGTAGGTACTGACAATAGGCCTCCTGCAGCTTGGCCAGACGATCCTGTGGTCGGGTGGTAGGATATTATTACGTTGCAGTTGACAGTTGACAGGGAGGGCAGTGTTAACATCAAATGTCAAAGTGCTGTACTTAGCTATGCAGCTAGCTGGGCTGGCTGTTGGTTTTCATCAGAAGTCAATCTCAAATAAAAAAGTAGGATGAAAACAAAATGACCCACTTCAGTGTAGATGAAACACTACAAGACACAGATGCTGGAAGGAATTGTTTGTTACAGAACAGCATCATGGTCAACACAAGAGGCTGAATACCAAATGGCCCCCTATTCCCTATATAGTAGGCCAGAGCCTTATGGGCCCTGGTCAAAAGCAGTCTACTGTATAGAGAATATGGTGCCATTTATGCAGCCTTGAAGCAGTACAGTACCTGTGCAGTCTTGGGGATACGGAGCTGGTCGGCTAGCTTATTCCATTTCTTCATGTCGCTGACCTGCTGCATGCCGCCCATGTCGTTGATGAGCTGAAAGAACCGGGCCAGGTCCAACTCACATCCTCCTGGCAGGGAGGGAGGGAGGGAGAGGGAGGATATGGAGGAAGAGGCGGGAGTAAAGGAGAGAGAGGGAGGATATGGAGGAAGAGGAGGGAGTGAAGGAGGGTGAGAGGGAGGGAGTGAAGGAGAGAGGGAGGGAGGTTAGGGAGGGAGTGAAAGAGGGTGAGAGGGAGGATAAGGAGGAAGAGGAGGGAGTGAAGGAGAGAGAGAGGGAGGGAGGATAGGGAGGGAGTGAAAAAGGGAGGGAGTGAAGGAGGGAGAGAGGGAGGGAGGATAGGGAGGGAAGGAGAGAGGGAGGGAGTGAAGAAGGGTGAGAGGGAGGGAGGTTAGGGAGGGAGTGAAGGAGGGAGCGAGGGAGGATAAGGAGGAAGAGAAGGGAGTGAAGGAGGGTGAGACAGAACACAGAACAAGGAGGTTAAAACAACGTTCTTTAATCTGTTAGTGCAGGGCTGGAACAAAAGCATGCACACCCTGTGGGCGCCCATGACCAAGATAGAAGAACATGGGTTAAAATGGATGTACTGTATGCATCTGGGAGAATATAGAGAGGACCAACGGGGCTGATAAACATGGATTCTGAAAAAGCAGCAACGTTCACTACATTTACAATAAGCTTTCAAACTAGTTACAGCCAAATGTTCTAGATGAGAGGCTGTGGATGTTTGATGAATGAATGACTTGGCTCTGTTAGCCAGGACAGCCTGGTTTAGACAGCCATGATCCTGTCTGATGTTGAGGCCCACTCTGACAGAGCGGAGGCCTGTAGGTATTGGAGCCTGAGAGCGAGAATTTCTGTGTCCCAAATGGCACCCTATTCCCTATATAACTCCTTTGGGCCCTGGTCAAAAGTAGTGCACTACATAGGGAATAGTGTGCCATTTGAGACACAGACAGAGTGTAATATCTCTGCTCCTTCGTTCCTCTACTCTCCCTCACCATGGGTGTCTGCTGCCTGTAAAATCCCCTTACAGACGTTCCCCATTTGTCACACTCACTCACTCACTCACTCACTCACTCACTCACTCACTCACTCACTCACTCACTCACTCACTCACTCACGCTGCTACTGGTCTGGGGGTTGTCAGTGTGTGTGTGTGAGTGTGTGTGTATGTGACTGTGTGTGAGCTACACTAGCCGTGTGTGTGTGTGTGTGTGTGTGTGTGTGTGTGTGTGTGTGTGTGTGTGTGTGTGTGTGTGTGTGTGTGTGTGTGTGTGTGTGTGTGTGTGTGTGTGTGCGTGCGTGCGTGCGTGCGTGCGTGCGTGCGTGCGTGCGTGCGTGCGTGCGTGCGTGCGTGCGTGCGTGCGTGCGTGCGTGCGTGCGTGCGTGCGTGCGTGCGTGCGTGCGTGTCAGGGATCCTGACAACCCCCATCTCTCCCAGTGTAATCTCATCAAAGCTGCCACCTGGCAGAGGAACTGTAATCCTTCCTCACTAGGTAAGGTCAGAGTCAAGGTCTCACTTACAAACACACTAAGAGCAATCAGCAGCAGCCAATGGGCAGGATGGTCAGGATGAGAGGTGGTTCAGAGGTCAGGATGAGAGGTGGTTCAGAGGTCAGGATGAGAGGTGGTTCAGAGGTCAGGATGAGGGGGGGTCAGAGGTCAGGATGAGAGATGGGTCAGAGGTCAGGATGAGAGGGGGGTCAGAGGTCAGGATGAGAGGTGGTCAGGATGAGAGCTGGGTCAGAGGTCAGGATGAGAGGTGGGTCAGAGGTCAGGATGAGAGATGGGTCAGAGGTCAGGATGAGGTCAGGATGAGAGATGGGTCAGAGGTCAGGATGAGAGATGGGTCAGAGGTCAGGATGAGAGATGGGTCAGAGGTCAGGATGAGAGACGGGTCAGAGGTCAGGATGAGGGGGGGTCAGAGGTCAGGATGAGGGGGGGTCAGAGGTAATTTGGGAGAAGCCTTTTAACTATACAGTTCCCTCAGAAGGAAACCTCTAGCAGCACACTGAATTAACAAGAGGAAACTTCAAACTGGAAAACTTGATAGATAGCCACTCTATGTAGAGTTGACATATGTGATAGAATAAGATGAAACTGTATTAGAATAACATGAAACTGTACTAGAATAAGGTGAAACTGTATTAGAATAACATGAAACTGTACTAGAATAAGATGAAACTGTACTAGAATAACATGAAACTGTATTAGAATAACATGAAACTGTACTAGAATAACATGAAACTGTACTAGAATATCATGAAACTGTACTAGAATAACATGAAACTGTATTAGAATAAGATGAAACTGTACTAGAATAACATGAAACTGTACTAGAATAACATGAAACTGTACTCGAAAAACATGAAACTGAACTAGAATAAGATGAAACTGTACTAGAATAAGATGAAACTGTACTAGACTATCATGAAACTGTACTAAAATAACATGAAACTGTACTAGAATAACATGAAACTGTATTAGAATAACATGAAACTGTACTAGAATAACATGAAACTGTACTAGAATAACATGAAACTGTACTAGAATAACATGAAACTGTACTAGAATAAGATGAAACTGTACTAGAATAACATGAAACTGTACTAGAATATCATGAAACTGTACTAGAATAACATGAAACTGTACTAGAATAACATGAAACTGTATTAGAATAAGATGAAACTGTACTAGAATAAGATGAAACTGTACTAGAATAACATGAAACTGTACTAGAATAAGATGAAACTGTATTAGAATAAGATGAAACTGTACTAGAATAACATGAAACTGTACTAGAATAACATGAAACTGTACTAGAATAACATGAAACTGTATTAGAATAACATGAAACTGTACTAGAATAATATGAAACTGTACTAGAATATCATGAAACTGTACTAGAATATCATGAGACTGTATTAGAATAAGATGAACCTGTACTAGAATAAGATGAACCTGTACTAGAATATCATGAAGCTATACTAGAATATCATGAAACTGTACTAGAATAAGATGAAACTGTACTAGAAATAGATGAAAATGTACTAGAATAAGATTAAACTGTATTAGAATAACACGAAACTGTACTAGAATAACATGAAACTGTACTAGAATATCATGAAACTGTACTAGAATAACATGAAACTGTATTAGAATAAGATGAAACTGTACTAGTATAAGATGAAACTACTAGAATAAGATGAAACTGTACTCGAACAACATGAAACTGAACTAGAATAAGATGAAACTGTACTAGAATAAGATGAAACTGTACTAGAATATCATGAAACTGTATTAGAATAACATGAAACTGTACTAGAATATCATGAAACTGTACTAGAATAACATGAAACTGTATTAGAATAAGATGAAACTGTACTAGAATAACATGAAACTGTACTAGAATAACATGAAACTGTACTCGAACAACATGAAACTTTACTAGAATAAGATGAAACTGTACTAGAATAAGATGAAACTGTACTAGAATATCATGAAACTGTACTAGAATAACATGAAACTGTATTAGAATATCATGAAACTGTACTAGAATAACATGAAACTGTACTAGAATAACATGAAACTGTACTAGAATAAGATGAAACTTTACTAGAATAACATGAAACTGTACTAGAATATGATGAAACTGTACTAGAATAACATGAAACTGTAGAATAACATGAAACTGTACTAGAATAACATGAAACTGTACTAGAATAACATGAAACTGTATTAGAATAAGATGAAACTGTACTAGAATAACATGAAACTGTACTAGAATATCATGAAACTGTACTAGAATATCATGAGACTGTATTAGAATAAGATGAACCTGTACTAGAATAAGATGAACCTGTACTAGAATATCATGAAACTATACTAGAATATCATGAAACTGTACTAGAATAACATGAAACTGTACTAGAAATAGATGAAAATGTACTAGAATATCATGAAACTGTATTAGAATAAGATAAAACTGTACTAGAATAACATGAAACTGTACTAGAATAACATGAAACTGTATTAGAATAAGATGAAACTGTACTAGAATAACATGAAACTGTACTAGAATAACATGAAACTGTACTCGAACAACATGAAACTTTACTAGAATAAGATGAAACTGTACTAGAATAAGATGAAACTGTACTAGAATATCATGAAACTGTACTAGAATAACATGAAACTGTACTAGAATAACATGAAACTGTACTAGAATAACATGAAACTGTACTAGAATAACATGAAACTGTATTAGAATAAGATGAAACTACTAGAATAACATGAAACTGTACTAGAATAACATGAAACTGTATTAGAATATCATGAAACTGTACTAGAATAACATGAAACTGTATTAGAATATCATGAAACTGTACTAGAATAACATGAAACTGTACTAGAATAAGATCAAACTGTACTAGAATAACATGAAACTGTACTAGAATATCATGAAACTGTACTAGAATAACATGAAACTGTAGAATAACATGAAACTGTACTAGAATAACATGAAACTGTACTAGAATAACATGAAACTGTATTAGAATAAGATGAAACTGTACTAGAATAACATGAAACTGTACTAGAATATCATGAAACTGTACTAGAATATCATGAGACTGTATTAGAATAAGATGAACCTGTACTAGAATAAGATGAACCTGTACTAGAATATCATGAAACTATACTAGAATATCATGAAACTGTACTAGAATAACATGAAACTGTACTAGAAATAGATGAAAATGTACTAGAATATCATGAAACTGTATTAGAATAAGATAAAACTGTACTAGAATAACATGAAACTGTACAAGAATATAATGCAACTGTACTAGAATAACATGACACTACTAGAATATCATGAAACTGTACTAGAATAAGATGAAACTGTACTAGAATAACATGAAACTGTACTAGAGTAACATGAAACTGTACTAGAATAACATGAAACTGTACTAGAATAACATGATGTGGTGGAACTATTTGTAGCTCCCTTAAATGTCTTTGACATTAAACCTTAGTGACAGTCAGTCCCAAATGGAACCCTTTTCCCTATTTAGTGCATTACTTTTGACCAGGGTCCATGGGGCCCCCATAGGGCTCTGGTCAAATGTAGTGTACTATGTAGCAAATAGGGTACCATTTGAGACGCACCCTAAGTATCAGTCCTACAGAAATGTACCTATGAGCGGGGGGTCCTCCATGGAGATGCCCTGGGCCTGGAGGTGTTTCCTGATGCAGGCCAGCCGGAGTACATTGGGCCCCCAGCGCCGACCCAGCTTATGGATGTGCTGCACCTGGGTCACAAACCTCATGTCCTCTTTCAGCTTGCACTCTGGCCTCCAGTCCTGAGGGGGCGCCACCCTGCACAGCCCATAGCTCTCTGCCTGCCCCCGCACCGCTTCCACATACACCAGGGGGTCGTGGAACTCCTCCAGGCTAGGTCTGAACACTGGCACCTCGGTTAGGGACAGGGGCGGGGGTGGTGCTGCACCTCTCTTCTCCCCACTCTCCCGCTCTCCCCACTCTTCCCGATCTCCCCGCTGCCTCTCTGCTGCTTTAGGCTCTGCTGCTGGTTTAGCTGGGCTGCTGGTGCCTGGTTTCACCTTGGCTGCTGAGGTAGAGGAAGTGGAGGTGGAAGTGCCCTTGGAAGTGACATGGGAAGTGTTCTTGGAAGTGCCCTGGAAAGTTTTCTTAGTAGTAGTGTTCTTAGCTGGTGGTGTAGTGTTAGCAGTAGTAGTATTAGCAGTAGGGGGTATGGGCTGTGCTTGTCGGGTCAACATCAGCTTGCCAGCTGAGGCTCGTTTGGGTCTTTGCTCCGAGGAGGAAGGTCGGGATGACGTGACCTTACCAAGATGGCCGCCGGACACCGCCACAGCCTTCTCCTGGACATTGACCTTCCTGCTGCTTCGCGTCTCCGGGGCATTGACCTGCAGTCTAACCTTTTTGACCTCCGGCAAAGACTCCGGTGTCTCTGTTGGACACTCCTCAGCCGGGAGCCCCAGACGTCTCTTGGAGTGCCTGACGCCCTCACGCCCCTGCAGTACCTGCTTACCGCCACATCGGCGTGGGTGAAGCTGCCCGTTGACTCGTTGTAGGCAACATCTGCCGGCTGCCTTGTTGGATTGTACCTCCTGTTTGTTGGGAGTCTTTGCATCGCCGCTTGAGAGTTTTCCTGAGTTGGACTGTGGTGGGCGTGGGTGGCGGCGGGCACTGCCACTGGGAGAGCGCCGTTGGTTTTTCAGGGGTTGGCGAGCTTTGGAGGAGGCTCTTTTGTCCAGGGTGAGTTTGGCCTCTTTGAGAAGTCTGGCTTCTTTGAGAAGTCTGGCTTTGGTGTAGGGGATGTGGCCCCTGGGAAGCGCTGTGGCTGTGGACTTCACAGTTCTGGACGGCAGTGGTCGGGAGGCCGGGGGCTTTTTGGCACAGGAGTTGCGTACGGTAGCTGAAGATACCCGCGACAGCCTGTTCACTTTAGAAACCTGCAATAGACACAAGGATGATTATCAAAAATAAGTACATTTTGGAAATCTCACATCATCATTTATACCTAGCTCCATCATCATTTATACCTAGCTCCATCATCATTTATACCTAGCTCCATCATCATTTATACCTAGCTCCATCATCATTTATACCTAGCTCCATCATCATTTATACCTAGCTCCATCATCATTTATACCTAGCTCCATCATCATTTATACCTAGCTCCATCATCATTTATACCTAGCTCCATCATTTATACCTAGCTCCATCATCATTTATACCTAGCTCCATCATCATTTATACCTAGCTCCATCATCATTTATACCTAGCTCCATCATCATTTATACCTAGCGCCATCATTTATACCTAGCTCCATCATCATTTATACCTAGCTCCATCATTTGTACCTAGCTCCATCATCATTTATACCTAGCTCCATCATAATTTATACCTAGCTCCATCATCATTTATACCTAGCTCCATCATCATTTATACCTAGCTCCATCATCATTTATACCTAGGTCCATCATCATTTATACCTAGCTCCATCATCATTTATACCTAGCTCCATCATCATTTATACGTAGCTCCATCATCATTTATACCTAGCTCCATCATCATTTATACCTAGCTCCATCATCATTTATACCTAGCTCCATCATCATTTATACCTAGCTCCATCATCATTTATACCTAGCTCCATCATTTATACCTAGCTCCATCATCATTTATACCTAGCTCCATCATTTATACCTAGCTCCATCATCATTTATACCTAGCTCCATCATTTATACCTAGCTCCATCATCATTTATACCTAGCTCCATCATTTATACCTAGCTCCATCATCATTTATACCTAGCTCCATCATTTATACCTAGCTCCATCATCATTTATACCTAGCTCCATCATTTATACCTAGCTCCATCATCATTTATACCTAGCTCCATCATCATTTATACCTAGCTCCATCATCATTTATACCTAGCTCCATCATTTATACCTAGGTCCAGCATGTCTTCTCCTTCTATATCTATAGCTGCTCGGTCCACGTTTTAAGCTGATCATATACAGTAGTGGAACATTACAGACTTCAGATCTCCTCTCTTACTGAGGTGTAGTTGATTAGTTCCAGACCAAGGTGGACAGGACACCAGACAATCTGTCACCTGTTGTATTGCCAAGGACAGGGAGAGGTTTCTGGCATCCCTCCTATACAACAGCAGATGCACAAAGGAGATCAGGACTGTGTCCCAAATGGCATCCTAATCCCTATATAGTTGCCTACTTTTGTCCAGAGCCCATAGGGCACCAATCAAAAGTAGTGCACTACTTAGGGTATAGGGTGCCATTTGGATCAGAGACTGAATGAAGACCCAAATTGATATGTGTTTCAAATAGCACTCATGCTAAATATTCATAATGACGTATGTCTGCCAAGGTTATGTACATGAAGCCAGTAACTGTCAGTATTATTCCTCTACATAAAGGAGTCTGTGTGTCGGGGAGGGGCTGAGTGTTGCTGGGAAGAATGAGGGAACCATCCCACTCCGCCCACCAGAGGGCATCACTGCTCCCAGTTGCCATACAGAACAATGTGACTATGTCAGCAGTGTAGTGGTGGAGTTTCCACCATACTGCTTCCTTAAACCTTACAGATCAGATTTGTAAACGTTGAGGGGTTAGTTACGGCCGAGGGGAAGGGGAAGTCTGGTTTGAGAGAGAGAGAGAGAGAGAGAGAGAGAGAGAGAGAGAGTGAGAGAGAGAGGTCAGCATGTCTGTAGCCAACAGGAAGCTGTACCAGGAGGACATGAAATGTAAACCCTCCAGCCGCGACAGAATACTGGGGCCAACACTAACAGACTGGCACGCTGGCATCAGACACACACTTAATCTGTCCCGAAAGGCACCCTATTCCCTATATAGTACACCACTTTTGTCCAGAGCCCTATAGGCCTTGGTCAAGGGTAGTACACTACATCGAGAATATTCAATAGAGTGCCATTTGGGATTCAGCCCAGGTACTCTCCATCCCAGCCCATCTGTGTCTCCCTGGTGTACCTGCTTTGGGTGCTCCTGGGTGGGCCTGCTGTGGCGAAGACTGTGGGTGGTGCTGGAGGTCCTGGCTGGGGGTCCTGTAGAGGTCCTGTGGTTCTCCCTCCGGGCCTCTCCCCTCTCAGCCCTCTCTCTGGCCTGGATAGCCTCTCTCCCTCTGGGCCTCAGGAAGAGCTCCTTCCCCCGTAAGGACCTGCAGTGGCCATTCAACACTGGAACACAGAATGAGAACGATGAAATGTATGGACTGTTTACACTGTTTTCAACATCAGTTTTACAACTTTTCTGTTTACTCTATCCTTACATTAACCTTGAACGTGTTGTGGCCAAAGCCACATCCACACTGAATGTGTGTGCAGCTATTATTAACAAACCATAAATACCACACTAAATGGACAAACAAAAGTAGGCTAGCTATTCAAACTATGCAGAAGCTTCTCAGATAAACCATATTTCACACTTGAATAATATACGGAAGACAATGCCTAAGCTGATAACTATGATAGCAGTGTCAGTCTATCTGTCATGTGTGTTAAGAGCTATCCTACTGGGCACAGACGTCAATTCAACGTCTAATCCACGTTGGTTCAACGTCATTTCATTGAATTGACGTGGAAACAACATTGATTCAACCAGTGTGTTCTCAGTGGGATGCAACTGTCAATCCGTTATGATATGTCTATATTTGTTTTATGTCTGTTACAGTTACAGGTACATTATTATTCCAAAGTAACTTGAAAAGACGGTACGTTGAAAAGACGGTGCTTTGAAAAGACGGTGCTTTGAAAAGACGGTGCGTTGAAAAGACGGTACGTTGAAAAGACGGTACGTTGAAAAGACGGTGCTTTGAAAAGACGGTACTTTGAAAAGACGGTACGTTGAAAAGACGGTACGTTGAAAAGACGGTGCTTTGAAAAGACGGTACGTTGAAAAGACGGTGCTTTGAAAAGACGGTACGTTGAAAAGACGGTACGTTGAAAAGACGGTGCGTTAGAAAGACGGTACGTTGAAAAGACGGTACGTTGAAAAGACGGTGCGTTGAAAAGACGGTGCTTTGAAAAGACGGTGCTTTGAAAAGACGGTACGTTGAAAAGACGGTGCGTTGAAAAGACGGTGCTTTGAAAAGACGGTGTGTTGAAAAGACGGTACGTTGAAAAGACGGTGCTTTGAAAAGACGGTACGTTGAAAAGACGGTACGTTGAAAAGACGGTGCTTTGAAAAGACGGTACGTTGAAAAGACGGTACGTTGAAAAGACGGTGCTTTGAAAAGACGGTGCGTTGAAAAGACGGTACGTTGAAAAGACGGTGCTTTGAAAAGACGGTACGTTGAAAAGACGGTGCTTTGAAAAGACGGTGCTTTGAAAAGACGGTACGTTGAAAAGACGGTACGTTGAAAAGACGGTGCTTTGAAAAGACGGTGCGTTGAAAAGACGGTGCTTTGAAAAGACGGTACGTTGAAAAGACGGTGCTTTGAAAAGATGGTGCGTTGAAAAGACGGTACGTTGAAAGTACGTTGAAAAGACGGTACGTTGAAAAGACGGTGCGTTGAAAAGACGGTACGTTGAAAAGACGGTGCGTTGAAAAGACGGTACGTTGAAAGTACGTTGAAAAGACGGTACGTTGAAAAGACGGTGCTTTGAAAACACGGTGCTTTGAAAAGACGGTACGTTGAAAAGACGGTACTTTGAAAAGACGGTGCTTTGAAAAGACGGTACGTTGAAAAGACGGTACGTTGAAAAGACGGTGCTTTGAAAAGACGGTACGTTGAAAAGACGGTGCTTTGAAAAGACGGTACGTTGAAAAGACGGTGCGTTGAAAAGACGGTGCGTTGAAAAGACGGTACGTTGAAAAGACGGTGCGTTGAAAAGACGGTACGTTGAAAAGACGGTGCGTTGAAAAGACGGTGCGTTGAAAAGACGGTACGTTGAAAGTACGTTGAAAAGACGGTACGTTGAAAAGACGGTGCTTTGAAAAGACGGTACGTTGAAAAGACGGTACGTTGAAAGTACGTTGAAAAGACGGTACGTTGAAAAGACGGTGCTTTGAAAAGACGGTACGTTGAAAAGACGGTACGTTGAAAAGACGGTACGTTGAAAAGACGGTGCTTTGAAAAGACGGTACGTTGAAAAGACGGTGCTTTGAAAAGACGGTACGTTGAAAAGACGGTGCGTTGAAAAGACGGTGCGTTGAAAAGACGGTACGTTGAAAAGACGGTACGTTGAAAAGACGGTGCTTTGAAAAGACGGTACGTTGAAAAGACGGTGCTTAATCAAATCAGTTAAAAAGCTTTCAGTGACTCACTATGGTGCTCCCAGAAGTGTCATTCTAACAAACACCTATTTGAACAGTGACAAATACCATTTCTTTATGACGCTTTAATTTCAACGGCACTCAATATCTCTTTGAAACTAGGAACAAAATACATCTAGTACCACCCAAGGTTATATTAAAATCTAAAATCCATCCATTCAAATATCCTGCAGCTTTCAAACTCCAAGTAGTGTTATGATAGGCCTACTGAAAAGAAAGTGTCCAATGTTGGAAAGTAAGATTATAGTGAAACAGAGAAATAGTGTTTGTTGGGTCAGTTAATCAGTGAAAGCGGTGCTCTATATCTGCCTGAGGGAGCTGTATTTTACGCTAAGCAGTTGGCCTCCCGCCAGTGCAGCATATTAAAGTGTCCTACTTGGCACAAGCTCTAGCTGGGAGAAGTCTCTGGTTCCCTCAACGTGTGTAGGACCAACACTCTGGCTCCGGGTAACGTTTGGCTTTCCCACAGAGCACTTTTCAGCACCCACACACACACACACCCTCTGTATACAGTACACACACTCGCACACACAAACAAATGCTCTCACACACACTCATACACACAAACAAATGCTCTCACACACACTCATACACACAAACAAATGCTCACACACACATCCCTTCCTCAACTCTGGCCAGGCTGATTTAAGTGTATGTCCAACATGTAGACAAGCACTCCTCCTCCTCCTTCTCCTCCTCCTCCTTCATCCATCCATCATAGTTGACAGAATAAACATGAGCTCAACTTTTGACCTCCACAGTAAGTTTCTCTCTCTCTGTAAGATGGGGTCAGAGCTGTGTGTGGAGGGAGTCTGGTTGCTCCAGGATTCCAGCTGAGTTGACGGCAGTCTCTGGTTTCACCCCCCCCCCCCCTCCATACATACTACTGACTGTCTGCACAAGACCTAGCATGTTCACATCCGTCCCAAGACACACTTCCTCAAACACTGTACTCCACTCTGGCTGTGTCCCAAATGGCAGACTATTACCTTTATAGTAACCAGGGCCCATAGGTCAAAAACTAAGGGCTCTGGTTAAAAGTAGTGCACTATTTAACCTTTATTTAACTAGGCAAGTCAGTTAAGAACAAATTCTTATTTTCAATGACAGCCTAGGAACAGTGGGTTAACTTCCTTGTTCAGGGACAGAACAACAGATTTTTACCTTGTCAGCTCGGGAATTCGATCTTGCAACCTTTCGGTTACTGGCCCAACGCTCTAACCACTAGGCTACCTGCCGGCTACCTGCCACACTATAGAGGGAATAGGCTGATGGGACCTGGTTAAATGTAGTGCACTATGAAGGGAATAGGGTGCCATTTGTGACTCGGACTCTGTAGGCCCATAGAACAACTGAGGGCAGAGGAGAGGAGGTCTATATGTGTCCAACCATAGGTTATATATGGACCTCTATATGTCCAACCATAGGTTCTATATGGACCTCTATATGTCCAACCATAGGTTCTATATGGACCTCTATATGTCCAACCATAGGTTCTATATGGAACTCTATATGTCCAACCATAGGTTCTATATGGACCTCTATGTGTCCAACCATAGGTTCTATATGGACCTCTATATGTCCAACCATAGGTTCTATATGGACCTCTATGTGTCCAACCATAGGTTCTATATGGAACTCTATATGTCCAACCATAGGTTCTATATGGACCTCTATGTGTCCAACCATAGGTTCTATATGGAACTCTATATGTCCAACCATAGGTTCTATATGGACCTCTATGTGTCCAACCATAGGTTCTATATGGAACTCTATATGTCCAACCATAGGTTCTATATGGAACTCTATATGTCCAACCATAGGTTCTATATGGAACTCTATATGTCCAACCATAGGTTCTATATGGAACTCTATATGTCCAACCATAGGTTCTATATGAAACTCTATGTGTTCAACCATAGGTTCTATATGGAACTCTATATGTCCAACCATAGGTTCTATATGGACCTCTATGTGTCCAACCATAGGTTCTATATGGAACTCTATATGTCCAACCATGGGTTCTATATGGACCTCTATATGTCCAACCATGGGTTCTATATGGAACTCTATGTGTTCAACCATAGGTTCTATATGTACCTTTATGTGTCCAACCATAGGTTCTATATGGAACTCTATATGTCCAACCATAGGTTCTATATGGAACTCTATATGTCCAACCATGGGTTCTATATGGACCTCTATATGTCCAACCATGGGTTCTATATGGAACTCTATGTGTCCAACCATAGGTTCTATATGGAACTCTATATGTCCAACCATGGGTTCTATATGGACCTCTATATGTCCAACCATAGGTTCTATATGGAACTCTGTGTCCAACCATAGGTTCTATATGGAACTATATATGTCCAACCATAGGTTCTATATGGAACTCTATATGTATACTGTACAAACATTGCTGCACCTTTAATATGCATGGCCCTGGGTGAGGTCTGGGTGAGAGCTGCTGCTCCTTTAAGACCCATGGCCCTGGGTGAGAGCTGCTGCACCTTTAAGACCCATGGCCCTGGGTGAGAGCTGCTGAACCTTTAAGACCCAGGCCCTGGGTGAGCTCTGGGTGAGGACTGTGTATACTTTGCTTCAGTTGAAGTGAATAACGCCTGGTGCTATGCATACAGGTTGTGTGTGTGTGTGTGTGTGTGTGTGTGTGTGTGTGTGTGTGTGTGTGTGTGTGTGTGTGTGTGTGTGTGTGTGTGTGTGTGTGTGTGTGTGTGTGTGTGTGTGTGTGTGTGTGTGTGTGTGTGTGTGTGTGTGTAAAGGGAGGATGATGGAGCTCTGTTTGTGGACGCGGATCATTGAGTACATGGTTTGTAGTGCACTACTTTTGGCCTGGGTCCTGGTTAAAAGTAGTGCACTATAGATTTGGGCTGCTCCCCATCAACTCATGGTGTGAGAGGAGACAGAGCTGTAATTAACTAGGCTTCTTCTGATTGGTGAGGGAGAATTATACAGTATGGGCCTCTAGGCTCTGTTACTAGGTAGAGTAGAACGACGTCTGGGAAAGAGTGAGTGACGTAACTGGCTGACTGAGTTATTGTGAGCAAACCAAGCAAACGACTAAGTGAGTGAGTGAGTGAGTGAGTGACTGACTGACTGACTGAACAAGAAGGTGAACAAAACAACATGGTAGATCAGTAGTGAGTACTAAAACAACATGGTAGATCAGTAGTGAGTACTAAAACAACATGGTAGACCAGTAGTGACTACCAAAACAACATGGAGATCAGTAGTGAGTACCAAAACAACATGGAGAGCAGTAGTGACTACCAAAACAACATGGTAGATCAGTAGTGAGTAGCAAAACAACATGGAGATCAGTAGTGACTACCAAAACAACATGGAGATCAGTAGTGAGTACCAAAACAACATGGAGATCAGTAGTGAGTACCAAAACAACATGGAGATCAGTAGTGAGTACCAAAACAACATGGTAGGTCAGTAGTGACTACCAAAACAACATGGTAGATCAGTAGTGACTACCAAAACAACATGGAGATCAGTAGTGACTTCCAAAACAACATGGAGATCAGTAGTGAGTACTAAAACAACATGGTAGATCAGTAGTGACTACCAAAACAACATGGAGATCAGTAGTGACTACCAAAACAACATGGTAGATCAGTAGTGACTACCAAAACAACATGGAGATCAGTAGTGTGTACTAAAACAACATGGTAGATCAGTAGTGACTACCAAAACAACATGGTAGATCAGTAGAGACTACCAAAACAACATGGAGATCAGTAGTGAGTACCAAAACAACATGGAGAGCAGTAGTGACTACCAAAACAACATGGTAGATCAGTAGTGACTACCAAAACAACATGGTAGATCAGTAGAGACTACCAAAACAACATGGTAGATCAGTAGTGGGTACCAAAACAACATGGAGAGCAGTAGAGACTACCAAAACAACATGGTAGATCAGTAGTGAGTACCAAAACAACATGGAGATCAGTAGTGACTACCAAAACAACATGGAGAGCAGTAGTGAGTACCAAAACAACATGGAGATCAGTAGTGAGTACCAAAACAACATGGTAGATCAGTAGTGAGTACCAAAACAACATGGAGAGCAGTAGTGACTACCAAAACAACATGGAGATCAGTAGTGAGTACCAAAACAACATGGTAGATCAGTAGTGAGTACCAAAACAACATGGTAGATCAGTAGTGAGTACTAAAACAACATGGTAGATCAGTAGAGACTACCAAAACAACATGGAGAGCAGTAGTGAGTACCAAAACAACATGGAGATCAGTAGTGAGTACCAAAACAACATGGTAGATCAGTAGTGAGTACCAAAACAACATGGAGAGCAGTAGTGACTACCAAAACAACATGGAGATCAGTAGTGAGTACCAAAACAACATGGTAGATCAGTAGAGACTACAAAAACAACATGGTAGATCAGTAGTGAGTACCAAAACAACATGGAGATCAGTAGTGAGTACCAAAACAACATGGTAGATCAGTAGAGACTACCAAAACAACATGGTAGATCAGTAGTGAGTACCAAAACAACATGGAGAGCAGTAGTGACTACCAAAACAACATGGAGATCAGTAGTGAGTACTAAAACAACATGGTAGATCAGTAGTGAGTACCAAAACAACATGGAGATCAGTAGTGACTACCAAAACAACATGGAGATCAGTAGTGAGTACCAAAACAACATGGAGATCAGTAGTGACTACCAAAACAACATGGTAGATCAGTAGTGAGTACCAAAACAACATGGTAGATCAGTAGTGACTACCAAAACAACATGGTAGATCAGTAGTGACTACCAAAACAACATGGTAGATCAGTAGTGAGTACCAAAATAATATGGT
Organism: Salmo salar; assembly: GCF_965601325.2. Lineage (NCBI taxonomy): Eukaryota > Metazoa > Chordata > Actinopteri > Salmoniformes > Salmonidae > Salmo > Salmo salar. The sequence continues at coordinate 88,932,694 of NC_138295.1, forward strand.
AGATCAGTAGTGACTACCAAAACAACATGGTAGATCAGTAGTGGGTACTAAAACAACATGGTAGATCAGTAGAGACTACCAAAACAACATGGTAGATCAGTAGTGGGTACCAAAACAACATGGTAGATCAGTAGTGGGTACTAAAACAACATGGTAGATCAGTAGTGGGTACCAAAACAACATGGTAGATCAGTAGTGGGTACCAAAACAAAAAGGAGATCAGTAGTGAGTACCAAAACAACATGGTAGATCAGTAGTGGGTACCAAAACAACATGGTAGATCAGTAGTGGGTACCAAAACAACATGGTAGATTAGTAGTGTGTTTTAAAACAACATGGTAGATCAGTAGTGAGTACTAAAACAACATGGTAGATCAGAAGTGGGTACCGAAACAACATGGTAGATCAGTAGTGGGTACCAAAACAACATGGTAGATCAGTAGTGGGTACCAAAACAACATGGTAGATCAGTAGTGGGTACCAAAACAACATAGTAGATCAGTAGTGACTACCAAAACAACATGGTAGATCAGTAGTGAGTACCAAAACAACATGGTAGATCAGTAGTGGGTACCAAAACAACATGGTAGATCAGTAGTGGGTACCAAAACAACATGGTAGATCAGTAGTGGGTACCAAAACAACATGGTAGATCAGTAGTGTGTTCTAAAACAACATGGTAGATCAGTAGTGAGTACTAAAACAACATGGTAGATTAGTAGTGGGTACCGAAACAACATGGTAGATCAGTAGTGGGTACCAAAACAACATGGTAGATCAGTAGTGGGTACCGAAACAACATGGTAGATCAGTAGTGGGTACCAAAACAACATAGTAGATCAGTAGTGACTACCAAAACAACATGGTAGATCAGTAGTGAGTACCAAAACAACATGGTAGATCAGTAGTGGGTACCAAAACAACATGGTAGATCAGTAGTGGGTACCAAAACAACATGGTAGATCAGTAGTGACTACCAAAACAACATGGAGATCAGTAGTGACTTCCAAAACAACATGGAGATCAGTAGTGGGTACCAAAACAACATGGAGATCAGTAGTGAGTACCAAAACAACATGGTAGATCAGTAGAGACTACCAAAACAACATGGTAGATCAGTAGTGAGTACCAAAACAACATGGAGAGCAGTAGTGACTACCAAAACAACATGGAGATCAGTAGTGAGTACTAAAACAACATGGTAGATCAGTAGAGACTACCAAAACAACATGGTAGATCAGTAGTGAGTACCAAAACAACATGGAGATCAGTAGTGACTACCAAAACAACATGGTAGATCAGTAGTGACTACCAAAACAACATGGTAGATCAGTAGTGAGTACCAAAACAACATGGTAGATCAGTAGTGACTACCAAAACAACATGGTAGATCAGTAGTAAGTACCAAAATAATATGGTAGATCAGTAGTGACTACCAAAACAACATGGTAGATCAGTAGTGGGTACTAAAACAACATGGTAGATCAGTAGAGACTACCAAAACAACATGGTAGATCAGTAGTGAGTACCAAAACAACATGCTAGATCAGTAGTGGGTACCAAAACAACATGGTAGATCAGTAGTGAGTACCAAAACAACATGGTAGATCAGTAGTGAGTACCAAAACAACATGGAGATCAGTAGTGGGTACCAAAACATCATGGAGATCAGTTCTGTGTACCAAAACAACATGGTAGATCAGTAGTGAGTACTAAAACAACATGGTAGATCAGTAGTGAGTACTAAAACAACATGGTAGATCAGTAGTGACTTCCAAAACAACATGGAGATCAGTAGTGACTACCAAAACAACATGGAGATCAGTAGTGACTTCCAAAACAACATGGAGATCAGTAGTGGGTACCAAAACAACATGGAGATCAGTTGTGTGTACCAAAACAACATGGAGATCAGTAGTGAGTACCAAAACAACATGGTAGATCAGTAGAGACTACCAAAACAACATGGTAGATCAGTAGTGAGTACCAAAACAACATGGAGAGCAGTAGTGACTACCAAAACAACATGGAGATCAGTAGTGAGTACTAAAACAACATGGTAGATCAGTAGTGACTACCAAAACAACATGGAGATCAGTAGTGACTACCAAAACAACATGGAGATCAGTAGTGAGTACCAAAACAACATGGAGATCAGTAGTGACTACCAAAACAACATGGTAGATCAGTAGTGACTACCAAAACAACATGGTAGATCAGTAGTGAGTACCAAAACAACATGGTAGATCAGTAGTGACTACCAAAACAACATGGTAGATCAGTAGTGGGTACTAAAACAACATGGTAGATCAGTAGAGACTACCAAAACAACATGGTAGATCAGTAGTGGGTACCAAAACAACATGGTAGATCAGTAGTGGGTACTAAAACAACATGGTAGATCAGTAGTGGGTACCAAAACAACATGGTAGATCAGTAGTGGGTACCAAAACAAAAAGGAGATCAGTAGTGAGTACCAAAACAACATGGTAGATCAGTAGTGGGTACCAAAACAACATGGTAGATCAGTAGTGGGTACCAAAACAACATGGTAGATCAGTAGTGTGTTCTAAAACAACATGGTAGATCAGTAGTGAGTACTAAAACAACATGGTAGATCAGTAGTGGGTACCGAAACAACATGGTAGATCAGTAGTGAGTACTAAAACAACATGGTAGATTAGTAGTGGGTACCAAAACAACATAGTAGATCAGTAGTGAGTACTAAAACAACATGGTAGATTAGTAGTGGGTACCGAAACATGGTAGATCAGTAGTGGGTACCAAAACAACATGGTAGATCAGTAGTGGGTACCGAAACAACATGGTAGATCAGTAGTGGGTACCAAAACAACATAGTAGATCACTAGTGACTACCAAAACAACATGGTAGATCAGTAGTGAGTACCAAAACAACATGGTAGATCAGTAGTGGGTACCAAAACAACGTGGTAGATCAGTAGTGGGTACCAAAACAACATGGTAGATCAGTAGTGGGTACCAAAACAACATGGTAGATCAGTAGTGGGTACCAAAACAACATGGTAGATCAGTAGTGGGTACCAAAACAACATAGTAGATCAGTAGTGAGTACCAAAACAACAGGGTAGATCAGTAGTGTGTACCAAAACAACATGGAGATCAGTAGTGAGTACCAAAACAACATGGAGATCAGTTGTGTGTACCAAAACAACATGGTAGGTCAGTAGTGAGTACTAAAACAACATGGTAGAGCAGTAGTGACTACCAAAACAACATGGTAGATCAGTAGTGAGTACCAAAACAACATGGTAGATCAGTAGCGAGTACCAAAACAACATGGTAGATCAGTAGTGGGTACCAAAACAACCTGGTGGATCAGTAGTGACTACCAAAACAACATGGTAGATCAGTAGAGACTACCAAAACAACCTGGTGGATCAGTAGTGAGTACCAAAACAACATGGTAGATCAGTAGTGGGTACCAAAACAACATGGTAGATCAGTAGTGAGTACCAAAACAACATGGTTGATCAGTAGTGAGTACCAAAACAACATGGAGATCAGTTCTGTGTACCAAAACAACATGGAGATCAGTAGTGACTACCAAAACAACATGGAGATCAGTAGTGACTACCAAAACAACATGGTAGATCAGTAGTGAGTACTAAAACAACATGGTAGATCAGTAGTGAGTACTAAAACAACATGGTAGATCAGTAGTGAGTACTAAAACAACATGGTAGATCAGTAGTGAGTACTAAAACAACATGGTAGATCAGTAGTGAGTACCAAAACAACATGGAGATCAGTAGTGACTTCCAAAACAACATGGAGATCAGTAGTGGGTACCAAAACAACATGGAGATCAGTAGTGAGTACTAAAACAACATGGTAGATCAGTAGTGAGTACTAAAACAACATGGTAGATCAGTAGTGAGTACTAAAACAACATGGTAGATCAGTAGTGAGTACTAAAACAACATGGTAGATCAGTAGTGAGTACTAAAACAACATGGTAGATCAGTAGTGAGTACTAAAACAACATGGTAGATCAGTAGTGACTTCCAAAACAACATGGTAGATCAGTAGTGAGTACCAAAACAACATGGTAGATCAGTAGTGGGTACCAAAACAACATGGAGATCAGTTGTGTGTACCAAAACAACATGGAGATCAGTAGTGAGTACTAAAACAACATGGTAGATCAGTAGTGAGTACTAAAACAACATGGTAGATCAGTAGTGAGTACTAAAACAACATGGTAGATCAGTAGTGAGTACTAAAACAACATGGTAGATCAGTAGTGACTTCCAAAACAACATGGAGATCAGTAGTGACTTCCAAAACAACATGGAGATCAGTAGTGGGTACCAAAACAACATGGTAGATCAGTAGTGACTACCAAAACAACATGGAGATCAGTAGTGACTACCAAAACAACATGGAGATCAGTAGTGACTACCAAAACAACATGGTGGATCAGTAGTGACTACCAAAACAACATGGAGATCAGTAGTGACTACCAAAACAACATGGTAGATCAGTAGTGACTACCAAAACAACATGGTAGAGCAGTAGTGACTACCAAAACAACATGGAGATCAGTAGTGACTTCCAAAACAACATGGAGATCAGTAGTGGGTACCAAAACAACATGGTAGATCAGTAGTGACTACCAAAACAACATGGTAGAGCAGTAGTGACTACCAAAACAACATGGAGATCAGTAGTGAGTACCAAAACAACATGGAGATCAGTAGTGAGTACCAAAACAACATGGTAGATCAGTAGTGACTACCAAAACAACATGGTAGATCAGTAGTGACTACCAAAACAACATGGAGATCAGTAGTGACTACCAAAACAACATGGAGATCAGTAGTGAGTATCAAAACAACATGTTAGATCAGTAGTACCATGTCCATTGGAGACCTTCTTTCCCGGCGTTGTTTTGTTTTTCCGCTGTGAGGACGGACAGGAAGTTGAGTTGTGGCTGTGAGCTGACATCCTGTCGTCACACTCCTCCTCTTCATCATCTTCATCCTCCAGATCCACATCATCCTGGGCACTCCCAAAGTACGCCATGTTGCCTGGCAACGCAGCCGAGCCTGAGAGGGAGGATGGGAGGGAGGAGAGTAGAGAGGGGGAGCACAGACAGAGGGATGGGCATGGAGGAAGAGAGGGACAGAGAGAGGGAAACAGATGCCTTTAGAAAGGAGTCTGCAGCACACAACTGAACCGATATTACCACTAGCCGTAGCAACAAGAACATTCATTTATTGCAACTCAAAAGAATCAACACAATTTGACGTAGAGATACTCAACACAATGATGAAGACCTCTTATTGCAGTATGACAAGGTTTGAGGCCATTGTTGCCATGGAAAATGCCAGATGTGCTTCAATCATCCTCTGACCAGGAAATCAGCTGTCATTTTCTGTTTATTTTCCAATTCTACATGATTAATCAGCACCGTTGGGCGACACCCAGCAGGTGATCACACGGCCACACCGACACAGTGTGTTTAGTGCTTTACTCATCTCCTTCCACCCTGCCCACCTCCCTCCTCATCTCCATCCATACTACCCACCTCCCTCCTCATAGTTCCATCCATACTACCCACCTCCCTCCTCATAGTTCCATCCATACTACCCACCTCCCTCCTCATAGTTCCATCCATACTACCCACCTCCCTCCTCATAGTTCCATCCACACTACCCACCTCCCTCCTCATAGTTCCATCCATACTACCCACCTCCCTCCTCATAGTTCCATCCACACTACCCACCTCCCTCCTCATAGTTTCATCCATACTACCCACCTCCCTCCTCATAGTTCCATCCATACTACCCACCACCCTCCTCATCTCCATCCATACTACCCACCTCCCTCCTCATCTCCATCCACACTACCCACCTCCCTCCTCATAGTTCCATCCATACTACCCACCTCCCTCCTCATATTTCCATCCATACTACCCACCTCCCTCCTCATAGTTCCATCCATACTACCCACCTCCCTCCTCATAGTTCCATCCATACTACCCACCTCCCTCCTCATAGTTCCATCCATACTACCCACCACCCTCCTCATCTCCATCCATACTACCCACCTCCCTCCTCATCTCCATCCACACTACCCACCTCCCTACTCATAGTTCCATCCATACTACCCACCTCCCTCCTCATAGTTCCATCCATACTACCCACCTCCCTCCTCATAGTTCCATCCATACTACCCACCTCCCTCCTCATAGTTCCATCCATACTACCCACCTCCCTCCTCATAGTTCCATCCATACTACCCACCTCCCTCCTCATAGTTCCATCCACACTACCCACCTCCCTCCTCATAGTTCCATCCATACTACCCACCTCCCTCCTCATAGTTCCATCCACACTACCCACCTCCCTCCTCATAGTTCCATCCACACTACCCACCTCCCTCCTCATAGTTCCATCCATACTACCCACCACCCTCCTCATCTCCATCCATACTACCCACCTCCCTCCTCATCTCCATCCACACTACCCACCTCCCTCCTCATAGTTCCATCCATACTACCCACCTCCCTCCTCATAGTTCCATCCATACTACCCACCTCCCTCCTCATCTCCATCCATACTACCCACCTCCCTCCTCATAGTTCCATCCACACTACCCACCTCCCTCCTCATAGTTCCATCCATACTACCCACCTCCCTCCTCATAGTTCCATCCATACTACCCACCTCCCTCCTCATAGTTCCATCCATACTACCCACCACCCTCCTCATCTCCATCCATACTACCCACCTCCCTCCTCATCTCCATCCACACTACCCACCTCCCTACTCATAGTTCCATCCATACTACCCACCTCCCTCCTCATAGTTCCATCCATACTACCCACCTCCCTCCTCATAGTTCCATCCATACTACCCACCTCCCTCCTAATAGTTCCATCCATACTACCCACCTCCCTCCTCATAGTTCCATCCATTCTACCCACCTCCCTCCTCATCTCCATCCATACTACCCACCTCCCTCCTCATCTCCATCCATACTACCCACCTCCCTCCTCATAGTTCCATCCATACTACCCACCTCCCTCCTCATAGTTCCATCCATACTACCCACCTCCCTCCTCATCTCCATCCACACTACCCACCTCTCTCCTCATAGTTCCATCCATACTACCCACCTCCCTCCTCATAGTTCCATCCATACTACCCACCTCCCTCCTCATCTCCATCCACACTACCCACCTCCCTCCTCATAGTTCCATCCATACTACCCACCTCCCTCCTCATAGTTCCATCCATACTACCCACCTCCCTCCTCATCTCCATCCACACTACCCACCTCCCTCCTCATAGTTCCATCCATACTACCCACCTCCCTCCTCATCTCCACACAGGACGAGACCCGTAATCATCTGCACAATCCACAATGGCACGAAAGCCAAAACACACAGCTCAGGTACTCACACATATCAACGGACATTGTAACAATACTCGACAGCCCAATGGAAACCAAAGGGAACATTATACAAGTACTAATCAGTGGGAATAGGGGCCAGATGTGCGTAATAAAAGTTGGGTGGGCATATCTATGCTTCTATTTCTTTGTTGGCCTAGTATGGTTCCCAATCAGAGGCAGCTGTTTATCATTGTCTCTGATTGGGGATCATACTTAGGCAGCCCTTTTTCCCACCTGTGATTGTGGGATCTTGTTTGTGTTTAGTTGCTTTCTGCACTGCATGTAGCTTTACTTTTGTTTTTGTATTTTTGTTGTTTTTCCCGGTGTCATTGTAAATAAAAACAATACCACGCTGCACCTTGGTCTCATTCCAACAACGGGCGTAACACACAGTCACATACAATCATAATTTACACTGCTGCTACTCTGTTTATCATATATCCTGATGCCTAGTCACCGTACCCCTATACATATCTACCTCTATCACTCCAGTATCCCTGCACATTGTTAATATGGTACTGACCCTGTATATAGTCACCTTACCCATGTACATATCTACCTCTATCACTCCAGTATCCCTGCACATTGTTAATATGGTATTGAACTGACCCTGTGTATAGTCACCTTACCCCTATACATATCTACCTCTATCACTCCAGTATCCCTGCACATTGTTAATATGGTACTGACCCTGTATATAGTCACCTTACCCCTATACATATCTACCTCTATCACTCCAGTATCTCTGCACGTTGTTAATATGGTATTGAACTGACCCTGTATATAGTCACCTTACCCCTATACATATCTACCTCTATCACTCCAGTATCTCTGCACGTTGTTAATATGGTATTGAACTGACCCTGTATATAGTCACCTTACCCCTATACATATCTACCTCCATCACTCCAGTATCTCTGCACGTTGTTAATATGGTATTGAACTGACCCTGTATATAGTCACCTTACCCCTATACATATCTACCACTATCACTCCAGTATCCCTGCACATTGTTAATATGGTACTGACCCTGTATATAGTCACCTTACCCCTATACATATCTACCTCTATCACTCCAGTATCTCTGCACGTTGTTAATATGGTATTGAACTGACCCTGTATATAGTCACCTTACCCCTATACATATCTACCTCTATCACTCCAGTATCTCTGCACATTGTTAATATGGTATTGAACTGACCCTGTATATAGTCACCTTACCCCTATACATATCTACCTCTATCACTCCAGTATCTCTGCACATTGTTAATATGGTACTGACCCTGTATATAGTCACCTTACCCCTATACATATCTACCTCTATCACTCCAGTATCCCTGTACATTGTTAATATGGTACTGACCCTGTATATAGTCACCTTACCCCTATACATATCTACCTCTATCACTCCAGTATCTCTGCACATTGTTAATATGGTATTGAACTGACCCTGTATATAGTCACCTTACCCCTATACATATCTACCTCTATCACTCCAGTATCCCTGCACATTGTTAATATGGTACTGACCCTGTATATAGTCACCTTACCCCTATACATATCTACCTCTATCACTCCAGTATCCCTGCACATTGTTAATATGGTATTGAACTGACCCTGTATATAGTCACCTTACCCCTATACATATCTACCTCTATCACTCCAGTATCCCTGCACATTGTTAATATGGTACTGACCCTGTATATAGTCACCTTACCCATATACATATCTACCTCTATCACTCCAGTATCTCTGCACGTTGTTAATATGGTATTGAACTGACCCTGTATATAGTCACCTTACCCCTATACATATCTACCTCCATCACTCCAGTATCCCTGTACATTGTTAATATGGTACTGACCCTGTATATAGTCACCTTACCCATATACATATCTACCTCTATCACTCCAGTATCCCTGCACATTGTTAATATGGTACTGACCCTGTATATAGTCACCTTACCCCTATACATATCTACCTCTATCACTCCAGTATCTCTGCACGTTGTTAATATGGTATTGAACTGACCCTGTATATAGTCACCTTACCCCTATACATATCTACCTCTATCACTCCAGTATCTCTGTACATTGTTAATATGGTATTGACCTGACCCTGTATATAGTCACCTTACCCCTATACATATCTACCTCTATCACTCCAGTATCCCTGCACATTGTTAATATGGTATTGAACTGACCCTGTATATAGTCACCTTACCCCTATACATATCTACCTCTATCACTCCAGTATCCCTGCACATTGTTAATATGGTACTGAACTGACCCTGTATATAGTCACCTTACCCATATACATATCTACCTCTATCACTCCAGTATCCCTGCACATTGTTAATATGGTATTGAACTGACCCTGTATATAGTCACCTTACCCCTATACATATCTACCTCTATCACTCCAGTATCCCTGTACATTGTTAATATTGTATTGACCCTGTATATAGTCACCTTACCCCTATACATATCTACCTCTATCACTCCAGTATCCCTGCACATTGTTAATATTGTATTGACCCTGTATATAGTCACCTTACCCCTATACATATCTACCTCTATCACTCCAGTATCTCTGCACGTTGTTAATATGGTATTGTACTGACCCTGTATATAGTCACCTTACCCATATACATATCTACCTCTATCACTCCAGTATCTCTGCACGTTGTTAATATGGTATTGAACTGACCCTGTATATAGTCACCTTACCCCTATACATATCTACCTCTATCACTCCAGTATCCCTGCACATTGTTAATATTGTATTGACCCTGTATATAGTCACCTTACCCCTATACATATCTACCTCTATCACTCCAGTATCCCTGCACATTGTTAATATGGTACTGACCCTGTATATAGTCACCTTACCCCTATACATATCTACCTCTATCACTCCAGTATCCCTGCACATTGTTAATATTGTATTGACCCTGTATATAGTCACCTTACCCCTATACATATCTACCTCTATCACTCCAGTATCCCTGTACATTGTTAATATGGTACTGAACTGACCCTGTATATAGTCACCTTACCCCTATACATATCTACCTCTATCACTCCAGTATCTCTGCACGTTGTTAATATGGTACAGACCCTGTATATAGTCACCTTATCCCTATACATATCTACCTCTATCACTCCAGTATCCCTGCACATTGTTAATATGGTACTGACCCTGTATATAGTCACCTTACCCCTATACATATCTACCTCCATCACTCCAGTATCTCTGCACGTTGTTAATATGGTATTGAACTGACCCTGTATATAGTCACCTTACCCCTATACATATCTACCTCTATCACTCCAGTATCCCTGTACATTGTTAATATGGTATTGAACTGACCCTGTATATAGTCACCTTACCCATATACATATCTACCTCTATCACTCCAGTATCCCTGCACATTGTTAATATGGTATTGAACTGACCCTGTATATAGTCACCTTACCCCTATACATATCTACCTCTATCACTCCAGTATCCCTGCACATTGTTAATATGGTACTGACCCTGTATATAGTCACCTTACCCATATACATATCTACCTCTATCACTCCAGTATCTCTGCACGTTGTTAATATGGTATTGAACTGACCCTGTATATAGTCACCTTACCCCTATACATATCTACCTCTATCACTCCAGTATCTCTGCACGTTGTTAATATGGTATTGAACTGACCCTGTATATAGTCACCTTACCCCTATACATATCTACCTCTATCACTCCAGTATCTCTGCACGTTGTTAATATGGTATTGAACTGACCCTGTATATAGTCACCTTACCCATATACATATCTACCTCTATCACTCCAGTATCCCTGCACATTGTTAATATGGTATTGAACTGACCCTGTATATAGTCACCTTACCCCTATACATATCTACCTCTATCACTCCAGTATCCCTGCACATTGTTAATATGGTATTGTATTGACCCTGTATATAGTCACCTTACCACTATACATATCTACCTCCATCACTCCAGTATCCCTGTACATTGTTAATATGGTACTGACCCTGTATATAGTCACCTTACCCCTATACATATCTACCTCTATCACTCCAGTATCTCTGCACGTTGTTAATATGGTATTGAACTGACCCTGTATATAGTCACCTTACCCCTATACATATCTACCTCTATCACTCCAGTATCTCTGCACGTTGTTAATATGGTATTGAACTGACCCTGTATATAGTCACCTTACCCCTATACATATCTACCTCTATCACTCCAGTATCCCTGTACATTGTTAATATGGTATTGAACTGACCCTGTATATAGTCACCTTACCCCTATACATATCTACCTCCATCACTCCAGTATCCCTGCACATTGTTAATATGGTACTGACCCTGTATATAGTCACCTTACCCATATACATATCTACCTCTATCACTCCAGTATCTCTGCACGTTGTTAATATGGTATTGAACTGACCCTGTATATAGTCACCTTACCCCTATACATATCTACCTCTATCACTCCAGTATCTCTGCACGTTGTTAATATGGTATTGAACTGACCCTGTATATAGTCACCTTACCCCTATACATATCTACCTCTATCACTCCAGTATCTCTGCACGTTGTTAATATGGTATTGAACTGACCCTGTATATAGTCACCTTACCCCTATACATATCTACCTCTATCACTCCAGTATCCCTGTACATTGTTAATATGGTACTGACCCTGTATATAGTCACCTTACCCCTATACATATCTACCTCTATCACTCCAGTATCTCTGCACGTTGTTAATATGGTATTGAACTGACCCTGTATATAGTCACCTTACCCCTATACATATCTACCTCTATCACTCCAGTATCCCTGTACATTGTTAATATGGTACTGACCCTGTATATAGTCACCTTACCCCTATACATATCTACCTCTATCACTCCAGTATCCCTGCACATTGTTAATATGGTACTGAACTGACCCTGTATATAGTCACCTTACCCCTATACATATCTACCTCTATCACTCCAGTATCCCTGTACATTGTTAATATGGTACTGACCCTGTATATAGTCACCTTACCCCTATACATATCTACCTCTATCACTCCAGTATCCCTGCACGTTGTTAATATGGTATTGAACTGACCCTGTATATAGCTTCTTACTTTCTCCTGTTCTTTTTATTTCTTATTTTTATATCTCCTGTGTTTTTGTTCTACCTTGTTATTTTTAGTACTACATTGATATTGATTACTGCATTGTTGGGTTTAGAGCTTGCAAGAAAGGCATTTCACTGTACTTGTGCACATAACATTAAAACACATCTGGACACACCACATGTCTATAGGACACTCTGTATTAACAGCCCCTGGGCCATGACACTAACCAACCAACCCTGGAGGCATCAGCTGAACCTAATGACAGGAAGCATCCCAAATGGCACCCTATTCCCTACATAGTGCACCACTTTTGATCAAGACCCATATGGCTCTGGTCAAAAGTAGTGTACTTCAGTCTGTATGTGCCCTTGTCAAAAGTAGTGCACTATGTAGGGAATAGGGTGCCATTTGGGACGTAGACAGCTCCCTCCGTCCCCCCGACCTCCCTCTAGTCCACCATGACGATGATCCTCACTGAGAGAAGACCCCAGGCTACTGCCCTCCTCACAATGGAGAGCCTGTTCAGCCTACTCAGCCCTCATCTCGGCCCAAGGGCAAATGAATGGCCATTTATCCTCTCTGAAGGTCAGCGGGTCCATGGCACTGCCTGCCTGCCGCTTGGGCTGCCATGTGATCGTGCATTGGGGAGATAGTAGGCTATGCAGAGTTGCATGGTGGGCTAGTAATTGATTGCAGTTAGGCTATGCATTTGGGCTAGTGTGAATGCGTACGGGCATTGGGGAAAGATTCCATTGAGTTGCATGGGCTAGACCAAGATAATCGATCAGAAAGGCAATCATGATAATAGAGTTGCATGGGATAGACCAAGATAATCAATCAGAAAGGCCATCATGACAATAGAGTTGCATGGGAGAGAAAAACGCTAAGCTTTAATGCCAGTGTACTGCTTTCCATAATGCTACATGTTGAACTATGACACTAGACATAAGACTAGTCTGAGCAGCAGGTGGGCAGGTCTTTAATGTTTCTGGTGGTATGTGAGCTGGTTGGTATTGTAGTGTACTGTGAGCTGGATGGTATTGTAGTGTACTGTTAGTGAGAGCTGGTTGGTATTGTAGTGTACTGTGAGTGTGAGCTGGTTGGTATTGTAGTGTACTGTGAGTGTGAGCTGGTTGGTATTGTAGTGTACTGTGAGTGTGAGCTGGTTGGTATTGTAGTGTACTGTGAGCTGGTTGGTATTGCAGTGTACTGTGAGTGTGAGCTGGTTGGTATTGTAGTGTACTGTGAGCTGGTTGGTATTGTAGTGTACTGTGAGTGTGAGCTGGTTGGTATTGTAGTGTACTGTGAGTGTGAGCTGGTTGGTATTGTAGTGTACTGTGAGCTGGTTGGTATTGTAGTGTACTGTGAGCTGGTTGGTATTGTAGTGTACTGTGAGCTGGTTGGTATTGTAGTGTACTGTGGGCTGGTTGGTATTGTAGTGTACTGTGAGCTGGTTGGTATTGTAGTGTACTGTGAGCTGGTTGGTATTGTAGTGTACTGTGAGCTGGTTGGTATTGTAGTGTACTGTGAGCTGGTTGGTATTGTAGTGTACTGTGAGCTGGTTGGTATTGTAGTGTACTGTGAGCTGGTTGGTATTGTAGTGTACTGTGAGCTGGTTGGTATCTTAGTATACTGTGAGCTGGTTGGTATTGTAGTATACTGTGAGCTGGTTGGTATTGTAGTGTACTGTGAGCTGGTTGGTATTGTAGTGGACTGTGAGCTGGTTGGTATTGTAGTATACTGTGAGCTGGTTCGTATTGTAGTATACTGTGAGCTGGTGGGTATTGTAGTGTACTGTGAGCTGGTTGGTATTGTAGTGTACTATGAGCTGGTTGGTATTGTAGTGTACTGTGAGTGTGAGCTGGTTGGTATTGTAGTGTACTGTGAGCTGGTTGATATTGTAGTGTACTGTGAGTGTGAGCTGGTTGGTATTGTAGTGTACTGTGAGCTGGTTGGTATTGTAGTGTACTGTGAGCTGGTTGGTATTGTAGTATACTGTGAGCTGGTTGGTACTGTAGTGTACTGTGAGCTGGTTGGTATTGTAGTGTACTGTGAGCTGGTTGGTATTGTAGTGTACTGTGAGCTGGTTGGTATTGTAGTGTACTGTGAGTGTAAGCTGGTTGGTATTGTAGTGTACTGTGAGTGTGAGCTGGTTGGTATTGTAGTGTACTGTGAGTGTGAGCTGGTTGGTATTGTAGTGTACTGTGAGCTGGTTGGTACTGTAGTGTACTGTGAGCTGGTTGTACTGTGAGCTGGTTGGTATTGTAGTGTACTGTGAGCTGGTTGGTATTGTAGTGTACTGTGAGCTGGTTGGTATTGTAGTATACTGTGAGCTGGTTGGTATTGTAGTATACTGTGAGCTGGTTGGTATTGTAGTGTACTGTGAGCTGGTTGGTATTGTAGTGTACTGTGAGCTGGTTGGTATTGTAGTATACTGTGAGCTGGTTGGTATTGTAGTGTACTGTGAGTGTGAGCTGGTTGGTATTGTAGTGTACTGTGAGTGTGAGCTGGTTGGTATTGTAGTGTACTGTGAGCTGGTTGGTATTGCAGTGTACTGTGAGTGTGAGCTGGTTGGTATTGTAGTGTACTGTGAGCTGGTTGGTATTGTAGTGTACTGTGAGCTGGTTGGTATTGTAGTGTACTGTGAGCTGGTTGGTATTGTAGTGTACTGTGAGCTGGTTGGTATTGTAGTGTACTGTGAGCTGGTTGGTATCTTAGTATACTGTGAGCTGGTTGGTATTGTAGTATACTGTGAGCTGGTTGGTATTGTAGTGTACTGTGAGCTGGTTGGTATTGTAGTGTACTGTGAGCTGGTTGGTATTGTAGTATACTGTGAGCTGGTTCGTATTGTAGTATACTGTGAGCTGGTGGGTATTGTAGTGTACTGTGAGCAGGTTGGTATTGTAGTGTACTATGAGCTGGTTGGTATTGTAGTGTACTGTGAGCTGGTTGGTATTGTAGTGTACTGTGAGTGTGAGCTGGTTGGTATTGTAGTGTACTGTGAGCTGGTTGGTGTTGTAGTATACTGTGAGCTGGTTGGTATTGTAGTGTACTGTGAGCTGGTTGGTATTGTAGTGTACTGTGAGCTGGTTGGTATTGTAGTATACTGTGAGCTGGTTGGTATTGTAGTGTACTGTGAGTGTGAGCTGGTTGGTATTGTAGTGTACTGTGAGCTGGTTGGTATTGTAGTGTACTGTGAGCTGGTTGGTATTGTAGTGTACTGTGAGTGTGAGCTGGTTGGTATTGTAGTATACTGTGAGCTGGTTGGTATTGTAGTGTACTGTGAGCTGGTTGGTATTGTAGTGTACTGTGAGTGTGAGCTGGTTGGTATTGTAGTGTACTGTGAGCTGGTTGATATTGTAGTGTACTGTGAGTGTGAGCTGGTTGGTATTGTAGTGTACTGTGAGCTGGTTGGTATTGTAGTGTACTGTGAGCTGGTTGGTATTGTAGTATACTGTGAGCTGGTTGGTACTGTAGTGTACTGTGAGCTGGTTGGTATTGTAGTGTACTGTGAGCTGGTTGGTATTGTAGTGTACTGTGAGCTGGTTGGTATTGTAGTGTACTGTGAGTGTGAGCTGGTTGGTATTGTAGTGTACTGTGAGTGTGAGCTGGTTGGTATTGTAGTGTACTGTGAGTGTGAGCTGGTTGGTATTGTAGTGTACTGTGAGCTGGTTGGTACTGTAGTGTACTGTGAGCTGGTTGGTATTGTAGTGTACTGTGAGCTGGTTGGTATTGTAGTATACTGTGAGCTGGTTGGTATTGTAGTATACTGTGAGCTGGTGGGTATTGTAGTGTACTGTGAGCTGGTTGGTATTGTAGTGTACTGTGAGCTGGTTGGTATTGTAGTGTACTGTGAGTGTGAGCTGGTTGGTATTGTAGTATACTGTGAGCTGGTTGGTATTGTAGTGTACTGTGAGCTGGTTGGTACTGTAGTGTACTGTGAGTGTGAGCTGGTTGGTATTGTAGTGTACTGTGAGCTGGTTGGTATTGTAGTGTACTGTGAGTGTGAGCTGGTTGGTATTGTAGTGTACTTTGAGTGTGAGCTGGTTGGTATTGTAGTGTACTGTGAGTGTGAGCTGGTTGGTATTGTAGTGTACTGTGAGCTGGTTGGTACTGTAGTGTACTGTGAGCTGGTTGGTATTGTAGTGTACTGTGAGCTGGTTGGTATTGTAGTGTACTGTGAGTGTGAGCTGGTTGGTATTGTAGTGTACTGTGAGCTGGTTGGTATTGTAGTGTACTGTTAGTGTGAGCTCGTTGGTATTGTAGTGTACTGTGAGCTGGTTGGTATTGTAGTGTACTGTGAGCTGGTTGGTATTGTAGTGTACTGTGAGCTGGTTGGTATTGTAGTGTACTGTGAGCTGGTTGGTATTGTAGTATACTGTGAGCTGGTTGGTATTGTAGTATACTGTGAGCTGGTTGGTATTGTAGTGTACTGTGAGCTGGTTGGTATTGTAGTGTACCGTGAGCTGGTTGGTATTGTAGTATACTGTGAGCTGGTTGGTATTGTAGTATACTGTGAGCTGGTTGGTATTGTAGTGTACTGTGAGCTGGTTGGTATTGTAGTGTACTGTGAGCTGGTTGGTATTGTAGTGTACTGTGAGCTGGTTGGTATTGTAGTATACTGTGAGCTGGTTGGTATTGTAGTGTACTGTGAGCTGGTTGGTACTGTAGTGTACTGTGAGTGTGAGCTGGTTGGTATTGTAGTGTACTGTGAGCTGGTTGGTATTGTAGTGTACTGTGAGTGTGAGCTGGTTGGTATTGTAGTATACTGTGAGCTGGTTGGTATTGTAGTATACTGTGAGCTGGTTGGTATTGTAGTGTACTGTGAGCTGGTTGGTATTGTAGTGTACTGTGAGCTGGTTGGTATTGTAGTGTACTGTGAGCTGGTTGGTATTGTAGTGTACTGTGAGCTGGTTGGTATTGTAGTGTACTGTGAGTGTGAGCTGGTTGGTATTGTAGTGTACTTTGAGTGTGAGCTGGTTGGTATTGTAGTGTACTGTGAGTGTGAGCTGGTTGGTATTGTAGTGTACTGTGAGCTGGTTGGTACTGTAGTGTACTGTGAGCTGGTTGGTATTGTAGTGTACTGTGAGTGTGAGCTGGTTGGTATTGTAGTATACTGTGAGCTGGTTGGTATTGTAGTGTACTGTGAGCTGGTTGGTACTGTACTGTACTGTGAGTGTGAGCTGGTTGGTATTGTAGTGTACTGTGAGCTGGTTGGTATTGTAGTGTACTGTGAGTGTGAGCTGGTTGGTATTGTAGTGTACTTTGAGTGTGAGCTGGTTGGTATTGTAGTGTACTGTGAGTGTGAGCTGGTTGGTATTGTAGTGTACTGTGAGCTGGTTGGTACTGTAGTGTACTGTGAGCTGGTTGGTATTGTAGTGTACTGTGAGCTGGTTGGTATTGTAGTGTACTGTGAGCTAGTTGGTATTGTAGTGTACTGTGAGTGTGAGCTGGTTGGTATGTAGTGCACTGTGAGCTGGTTGGTATTGTAGTGTACTGTGAGTGTGAGCTGGTTGGTATTGTAGTGTACTGTGAGCTGGTTGGTATTGTAGTGTACTGTTAGTGTGAGCTCGTTGGTATTGTAGTGTACTGTGAGCTGGTTGGTATTGTAGTGTACTGTGAGCTGGTTGGTATTGTAGTGTACTGTGAGCTGGTTGGTATTGTAGTGTACTGTGAGCTGGTTGGTATTGTAGTATACTGTGAGCTGGTTGGTATTGTAGTATACTGTGAGCTGGTTGGTATTGTAGTGTACTGTGAGCTGGTTGGTATTGTAGTGTACTGTGAGCTGGTTGGTATTGTAGTATACTGTGAGCTGGTTGGTATTGTAGTATACTGTGAGCTGGTTGGTATTGTAGTGTACTGTGAGCTGGTTGGTATTGTAGTGTACTGTGAGCTGGTTGGTATTGTAGTGTACTGTGAGCTGGTTGGTATTGTAGTATACTGTGAGCTGGTTGGTATTGTAGTGTACTGTGAGCTGGTTGGTACTGTAGTGTACTGTGAGTGTGAGCTGGTTGGTATTGTAGTGTACTGTGAGCTGGTTGGTATTGTAGTGTACTGTGAGTGTGAGATGGTTGGTATTGTAGTATACTGTGAGCTGGTTGGTATTGTAGTATACTGTGAGCTGGTTGGTATTGTAGTATACTGTGAGCTGGTTGGTATTGTAGTGTACTGTGAGCTGGTTGGTATTGTAGTGTACTGTGAGCTGGTTGGTATTGTAGTGTACTGTGAGCTGGTTGGTATTGTAGTGTACTGTGAGTGTGAGCTGGTTGGTATTGTAGTGTACTTTGAGTGTGAGCTGGTTGGTATGTAGTGCACTGTGAGCTGGTTGGTATTGTAGTGTACTGTGAGTGTGAGCTGGTTGGTATTGTAGTGTACTGTGAGCTGGTTGGTATTGTAGTGTACTGTTAGTGTGAGCTCGTTGGTATTGTAGTGTACTGTGAGCTGGTTGGTATTGTAGTGTACTGTGAGCTGGTTGGTATTGTAGTGTACTGTGAGCTGGTTGGTATTGTAGTGTACTGTGAGCTGGTTGGTATTGTAGTATACTGTGAGCTGGTTGGTATTGTAGTATACTGTGAGCTGGTTGGTATTGTAGTGTACTGTGAGCTGGTTGGTATTGTAGTGTACTGTGAGCTGGTTGGTATTGTAGTATACTGTGAGCTGGTTGGTATTGTAGTGTACTGTGAGTGTGAGCTGGTTGGTCATGTAGTGTACTGTGAGTGTGAGCTGGTTAGTATTGTAGTGTACTGTGAGCTGGTTGGTATTGCAGTGTACTGTGAGTGTGAGCTGGTTGGTATTGTAGTGTAC
This sequence comes from Salmo salar, assembly GCF_965601325.2. Lineage (NCBI taxonomy): Eukaryota > Metazoa > Chordata > Actinopteri > Salmoniformes > Salmonidae > Salmo > Salmo salar. Next base: position 88,952,102 of record NC_138295.1, read on the forward strand.
TGTGAGCTGGTTGGTATTGTAGTGTACTGTGAGTGTGAGCTGGTTGGTATTGTAGTGTACTGTGAGTGTGAGCTGGTTGGTATTGTAGTGTACTGTGAGCTGGTTGGTATTGTAGTGTACTGTGAGCTGGTTGGTATTGTAGTGTACTGTGAGCTGGTTGGTATTGTAGTGTACTGTGAGCTGGTTGGTATTGTAGTGTACTGTGAGCTGGTTGGTATCTTAGTATACTGTGAGCTGGTTGGTATTGTAGTATACTGTGAGCTGGTTGGTATTGTAGTGTACTGTGAGCTGGTTGGTATTGTAGTATACTGTGAGCTGGTTGGTATTGTAGTATACTGTGAGCTGGTGGGTATTGTAGTGTACTGTGAGCTGGTTGGTATTGTAGTGTACTGTGAGCTGGTTGGTATTGTAGTGTACTGTGAGCTGGTTGGTATTGTAGTATACTGTGAGCTGGTTGGTATTGTAGTATACTGTGAGCTGGTGGGTATTGTAGTGTACTGTGAGCTGGTTGGTATTGTAGTGTACTGTGAGCTGGTTGGTATTGTAGTGTACTGTGAGTGTGAGCTGGTTGGTATTGTAGTATACTGTGAGCTGGTTGGTATTGTAGTGTACTGTGAGCTGGTTGGTACTGTAGTGTACTGTGAGTGTGAGCTGGTTGGTATTGTAGTGTACTGTGAGCTGGTTGGTATTGTAGTGTACTGTGAGTGTGAGCTGGTTGGTATTGTAGTATACTGTGAGCTGGTTGGTATTGTAGTATACTGTGTGCTGGTTGGTATTGTAGTGTACTGTGAGTGTGAGCTGGTTGGTATTGTAGTGTACTGTGAGCTGGTTGGTACTGTAGTGTACTGTGAGCTGGTTGGTATTGTAGTGTACTGTGAGCTGGTTGGTATTGTAGTGTACTGTGAGCTAGTTGGTATTGTAGTGTACTGTGAGTGTGAGCTGGTTGGTATGTAGTGCACTGTGAGCTGGTTGGTATTGTAGTGTACTGTGAGTGTGAGCTGGTTGGTATTGTAGTGTACTGTGAGCTGGTTGGTATTGTAGTGTACTGTTAGTGTGAGCTCGTTGGTATTGTAGTGTACTGTGAGCTGGTTGGTATTGTAGTGTACTGTGAGCTGGTTGGTATTGTAGTGTACTGTGAGCTGGTTGGTATTGTAGTGTACTGTGAGCTGGTTGGTATTGTAGTATACTGTGAGCTGGTTGGTATTGTAGTATACTGTGAGCTGGTTGGTATTGTAGTGTACTGTGAGCTGGTTGGTATTGTAGTGTACTGTGAGCTGGTTGGTATTGTAGTATACTGTGAGCTGGTTGGTATTGTAGTATACTGTGAGCTGGTTGGTATTGTAGTGTACTGTGAGCTGGTTGGTATTGTAGTGTACTGTGAGCTGGTTGGTATTGTAGTGTACTGTGAGCTGGTTGGTATTGTAGTGTACTGTGGGCTGGTTGGTATTGTAGTGTACTGTGAGTGTGAGCTGGTTGGTATTGTAGTGTACTGTGAGTGTGAGCTGGTTGGTATTGTAGTGTACTGTGAGCTGGTTGGTATTGTAGTGTACTGTGAGTGTGAGCTGGTTGGTACTGTAGTGTACTGTGAGTGTGAGCTGGTTGGTATTGTAGTGTACTGTGAGCTGGTTGGTATTGTAGTGTACTGTGAGTGTGAGCTGGTTGGTATTGTAGTGTACTGTGTGCTGGTTGGTATGTAGTGTACTGTGAGCTGGTTGGTATTGTAGTGTACTGTGAGCTGGTTGGTATTGTAGTGTACTGTGAGTGTGAGCTGGTTGGTACTGTAGTGTACTGTGGGCTGGTTGGTATTGTAGTGTACTGTGAGTGTGAGCTGGTTGGTATTGTAGTTTACTGTGTGCTGGTTGGTATGTAGTGTACTGTGAGCTGGTTGGTATTGTAGTGTACTGTGAGCTGGTTGGTATTGTAGTGTACTGTGGGCTGGTTGGTATTGTAGTGTACTGTGAGCTGGTTGGTATTGTAGTGTACTGTGAGCTGGTTGGTATTGTAGTGTACTGTGAGCTGGTTGGTATTGTAGTGTACTGTGAGCTGGTTGGTATTGTAGTGTACTGTGAGCTGGTTGGTATTGTAGTGTACTGTGAGCTGGTTGGTATCTTAGTATACTGTGAGCTGGTTGGTATTGTAGTATACTGTGAGCTGGTTGGTATTGTAGTGTACTGTGAGCTGGTTGGTATTGTAGTATACTGTGAGCTGGTTGGTATTGTAGTATACTGTGAGCTGGTGGGTATTGTAGTGTACTGTGAGCTGGTTGGTATTGTAGTGTACTGTGAGCTGGTTGGTATTGTAGTGTACTGTGAGCTGGTTGGTATTGTAGTATACTGTGAGCTGGTTGGTATTGTAGTATACTGTGAGCTGGTGGGTATTGTAGTGTACTGTGAGCTGGTTGGTATTGTAGTGTACTGTGAGCTGGTTGGTATTGTAGTGTACTGTGAGCTGGTTGGTATTGTAGTGTACTGTGAGTGTGAGCTGGTTGGTATTGTAGTATACTGTGAGCTGGTTGGTATTGTAGTGTACTGTGAGCTGGTTGGTACTGTAGTGTACTGTGAGTGTGAGCTGGTTGGTATTGTAGTGTACTGTGAGCTGGTTGGTATTGTAGTGTACTGTGAGTGTGAGCTGGTTGGTATTGTAGTATACTGTGAGCTGGTTGGTATTGTAGTATACTGTGTGCTGGTTGGTATTGTAGTGTACTGTGAGCTGGTTGGTATTGTAGTGTACTTCGAGCTGGTTGGTATTGTAGTGTACTGTGAGCTGGTTGGTATTGTAGTGTACTGTGAGCTGGTTGGTATTGTAGTGTACTGTGAGTGTGAGCTGGTTGGTATTGTAGTGTACTTTGAGTGTGAGCTGGTTGGTATTGTAGTGTACTGTGAGTGTGAGCTGGTTGGTATTGTAGTGTACTGTGGGCTGGTTGGTACTGTAGTGTACTGTGAGCTGGTTGGTATTGTAGTGTACTGTGAGCTGGTTGGTATTGTAGTGTACTGTGAGCTAGTTGGTATTGTAGTGTACTGTGAGTGTGAGCTGGTTGGTATGTAGTGCACTGTGAGCTGGTTGGTATTGTAGTGTACTGTGAGTGTGAGCTGGTTGGTATTGTAGTGTACTGTGAGCTGGTTGGTATTGTAGTGTACTGTTAGTGTGAGCTCGTTGGTATTGTAGTGTACTGTGAGCTGGTTGGTATTGTAGTGTACTGTGAGCTGGTTGGTATTGTAGTGTACTGTGAGCTGGTTGGTATTGTAGTGTACTGTGAGCTGGTTGGTATTGTAGTATACTGTGAGCTGGTTGGTATTGTAGTATACTGTGAGCTGGTTGGTATTGTAGTGTACTGTGAGCTGGTTGGTATTGTAGTGTACTGTGAGCTGGTTGGTATTGTAGTATACTGTGAGCTGGTTGGTATTGTAGTATACTGTGAGCTGGTTGGTATTGTAGTGTACTGTGAGCTGGTTGGTATTGTAGTGTACTGTGAGCTGGTTGGTATTGTAGTGTACTGTGAGCTGGTTGGTATTGTAGTGTACTGTGAGTGTGAGCTGGTTGGTATTGTAGTGTACTGTGAGCTGGTTGGTATTGTAGTGTACTGTGAGCTGGTTGGTATTGTAGTGTACTGTGGGCTGGTTGGTATTGTAGTGTACTGTGAGTGTGAGCTGGTTGGTATTGTAGTGTACTGTGAGTGTGAGCTGGTTGGTATTGTAGTGTACTGTGAGCTGGTTGGTATTGTAGTGTACTGTGAGTGTGAGCTGGTTGGTACTGTAGTGTACTGTGAGTGTGAGCTGGTTGGTATTGTAGTGTACTGTGAGCTGGTTGGTATTGTAGTGTACTGTGAGTGTGAGCTGGTTGGTATTGTAGTGTACTGTGTGCTGGTTGGTATGTAGTGTACTGTGAGCTGGTTGGTATTGTAGTGTACTGTGAGCTGGTTGGTATTGTAGTGTACTGTGAGTGTGAGCTGGTTGGTACTGTAGTGTAATGTGGGCTGGTTGGTATTGTAGTGTACTGTGAGTGTGAGCTGGTTGGTATTGTAGTTTACTGTGTGCTGGTTGGTATGTAGTGTACTGTGAGCTGGTTGGTATTGTAGTGTACTGTGAGTGTGAGCTGGTTGGTATTGTAGTATACTGTGAGCTGGTTGGTATTGTAGTATACTGTGTGCTGGTTGGTATTGTAGTGTACTGTGAGCTGGTTGGTATTGTAGTGTACTGTGAGCTGGTTGGTATTGTAGTGTACTGTGAGCTGGTTGGTATTGTAGTGTACTGTGAGCTGGTTGGTATTGTAGTGTACTGTGAGCTGGTTGGTATTGTAGTGTACTGTGAGTGTGAGCTGGTTGGTATTGTAGTATACTGTGAGCTGGTTGGTATTGTAGTGTACTGTGAGCTGGTTGGTACTGTAGTGTACTGTGAGTGTGAGCTGGTTGGTATTGTAGTGTACTGTGAGCTGGTTGGTATTGTAGTATACTGTGAGCTGGTGGGTATTGTAGTGTACTGTGAGCTGGTTGGTATTGTAGTGTACTGTGAGCTGGTTGGTATTGTAGTGTACTGTGAGCTGGTTGGTATTGTAGTATACTGTGAGCTGGTTGGTATTGTAGTATACTGTGAGCTGGTGGGTATTGTAGTGTACTGTGAGCTGGTTGGTATTGTAGTGTACTGTGAGCTGGTTGGTATTGTAGTGTACTGTGAGCTGGTTGGTATTGTAGTGTACTGTGAGTGTGAGCTGGTTGGTATTGTAGTATACTGTGAGCTGGTTGGTATTGTAGTGTACTGTGAGCTGGTTGGTACTGTAGTGTACTGTGAGTGTGAGCTGGTTGGTATTGTAGTGTACTGTGAGCTGGTTGGTATTGTAGTGTACTGTGAGTGTGAGCTGGTTGGTATTGTAGTATACTGTGAGCTGGTTGGTATTGTAGTATACTGTGTGCTGGTTGGTATTGTAGTGTACTGTGAGCTGGTTGGTATTGTAGTGTACTGTGAGCTGGTTGGTATTGTAGTGTACTGTGAGCTGGTTGGTATTGTAGTGTACTGTGAGCTGGTTGGTATTGTAGTGTACTGTGAGTGTGAGCTGGTTGGTATTGTAGTGTACTTTGAGTGTGAGCTGGTTGGTATTGTAGTGTACTGTGAGTGTGAGCTGGTTGGTATTGTAGTGTACTGTGGGCTGGTTGGTACTGTAGTGTACTGTGAGCTGGTTGGTATTGTAGTGTACTGTGAGCTGGTTGGTATTGTAGTGTACTGTGAGCTAGTTGGTATTGTAGTGTACTGTGAGTGTGAGCTGGTTGGTATGTAGTGCACTGTGAGCTGGTTGGTATTGTAGTGTACTGTGAGTGTGAGCTGGTTGGTATTGTAGTGTACTGTGAGCTGGTTGGTATTGTAGTGTACTGTTAGTGTGAGCTCGTTGGTATTGTAGTGTACTGTGAGCTGGTTGGTATTGTAGTGTACTGTGAGCTGGTTGGTATTGTAGTGTACTGTGAGCTGGTTGGTATTGTAGTGTACTGTGAGCTGGTTGGTATTGTAGTATACTGTGAGCTGGTTGGTATTGTAGTATACTGTGAGCTGGTTGGTATTGTAGTGTACTGTGAGCTGGTTGGTATTGTAGTGTACTGTGAGCTGGTTGGTATTGTAGTATACTGTGAGCTGGTTGGTATTGTAGTATACTGTGAGCTGGTTGGTATTGTAGTGTACTGTGAGCTGGTTGGTATTGTAGTGTACTGTGAGCTGGTTGGTATTGTAGTGTACTGTGAGCTGGTTGGTATTGTAGTGTACTGTGAGTGTGAGCTGGTTGGTATTGTAGTGTACTGTGAGCTGGTTGGTATTGTAGTGTACTGTGAGCTGGTTGGTATTGTAGTGTACTGTGGGCTGGTTGGTATTGTAGTGTACTGTGAGTGTGAGCTGGTTGGTATTGTAGTGTACTGTGAGTGTGAGCTGGTTGGTATTGTAGTGTACTGTGAGCTGGTTGGTATTGTAGTGTACTGTGAGTGTGAGCTGGTTGGTACTGTAGTGTACTGTGAGTGTGAGCTGGTTGGTATTGTAGTGTACTGTGAGCTGGTTGGTATTGTAGTGTACTGTGAGTGTGAGCTGGTTGGTATTGTAGTGTACTGTGTGCTGGTTGGTATGTAGTGTACTGTGAGCTGGTTGGTATTGTAGTGTACTGTGAGCTGGTTGGTATTGTAGTGTACTGTGAGTGTGAGCTGGTTGGTACTGTAGTGTAATGTGGGCTGGTTGGTATTGTAGTGTACTGTGAGTGTGAGCTGGTTGGTATTGTAGTTTACTGTGTGCTGGTTGGTATGTAGTGTACTGTGAGCTGGTTGGTATTGTAGTGTACTGTGAGCTGGTTGGTATTGTAGTGTACTGTGAGTGTGAGCTGGTTGGTATTGTAGTGTACTGTGAGTGTGAGCTGGATGGTATTGTAGTGTACTGTGAGTGTGAGCTGGTTGGCATTGTAGTGTACTGTGAGTCTGAGCTGGTTATTATTGTAGTGTACTGTGAATGTGAGCTGGTTGGTATTGTAGTGTACTGTGAGCTGGTTGGTATTGTAGTATACTGTGAGCTGGTTGGTATTGTAGTGTACTGTTAGTGTGAGCTGGTTGGTATTGTAGTGTACTGTGAGCTGGTTGGTATTGTAGTGTACTGTGGGCTGGTTGGTATTGTAGTGTACTGTGAGTGTGGGCTGGTTGGTATTGTAGTGTACTGTGAGTGTGAGCTGGTTGGTATTGTAGTGTACTGTGAGTGTGAGCTGGTTGGTATTGTAGTGTACTGTGAGTGTGAGCTGGTTGGTATTGTAGTGTACTGTGAGTGTGAGCTGGTTGGTATTGTAGTGTACTGTGAGTGTAAGCTGGTTGGTATTGTAGTGTACTGTGAGCTGGTTGGTATTGCAGTGTACTGTGAGTGTGAGCTGGTTGGTATTGTAGTGTACTGTGAGCTGGTTGGTATTGTAGTGTACTGTGAGTGTGAGCTGGTTGGTATTGTAGTGTACTGTGAGTGTGAGCTGGTTGGTATTGTAGTGTACTGTGAGCTGGTTGGTATTGTAGTGTACTGGGAGCTGGTTGGTATTGTAGTGTACTGTGAGCTGGTTGGTATTGTAGTGTACTGTGAGCTGGTTGGTATTGTAGTGTACTGTGAGCTGGTTGGTATCTTAGTATACTGTGAGCTGGTTGGTATTGTAGTATACTGTGAGCTGGTTGGTATTGTAGTGTACTGTGAGCTGGTTGGTATTGTAGTGTACTGTGAGCTGGTTGGTATTGTAGTATACTGTGAGCTGGTTGGTATTGTAGTATACTGTGAGCTGGTGGGTATTGTAGTGTACTGTGAGCTGGTTGGTATTGTAGTGTACTGTGAGCTGGTTGATATTGTAGTGTACTGTGAGCTGGTTGGTATTGTAGTGTACTGTGAGTGTGAGCTGGTTGGTATTGTAGTGTACTGTGAGCTGGTTGGTGTTGTAGTATACTGTGAGCTGGTTGGTATTGTAGTGTACTGTGAGCTGGTTGGTATTGTAGTGTACTGTGAGCTGGTTGGTATTGTAGTATACTGTGAGCTGGTTGGTATTGTAGTGTACTGTGAGCTGGTTGGTATTGTAGTGTACTGTGAGTGTGAGCTGGTTGGTATTGTAGTGTACTGTGAGCTGGTTGGTATTGTAGTGTACTGTGAGTGTGAGCTGGTTGGTATTGTAGTGTACTGTGAGCTGGTTGGTATTGTAGTGTACTGTGAGCTGGTTGGTATTGTAGTATACTGTGAGCTGGTTGGTATTGTAGTGTACTGTGAGCTGGTTGGTACTGTAGTGTACTGTGAGCTGGTTGGTATTGTAGTGTACTGTGAGCTGGTTGGTATTGTAGTGTACTGTGAGCTGGTTGGTATTGTAGTGTACTGTGAGCTGGTTGGTATTGTAGTGTACTGTGAGTGTGAGCTGGTTGGTATTGTAGTGTACTGTGAGTGTGAGCTGGTTGGTATTGTAGTGTACTGTGAGCTGGTTGGTACTGTAGTGTACTGTGAGCTGGTTGGTATTGTAGTGTACTGTGAGCTGGTTGGTATTGTAGTATACTGTGAGCTGGTTGGTATTGTAGTATACTGTGAGCTGGTGGGTATTGTAGTGTACTGTGAGCTGGTTGGTATTGTAGTGTACTGTGAGCTGGTTGGTATTGTAGTGTACTGTGAGCTGGTTGGTATTGTAGTGTACTGTGAGTGCGAGCTGGTTGGTATTGTAGTATACTGTGAGCTGGTTGGTATTGTAGTGTACTGTGAGCTGGTTGGTATTGTAGTGTACTGTGAGTGTGAGCTGGTTGGTATTGTAGTGTACTGTGAGCTGGTTGGTATTGTAGTGTACTGTGAGTGTGAGCTGGTTGGTATTTAGTATACTGTGAGCTGGTTGGTATTGTAGTATACTGTGAGCTGGTTGGTATTGTAGTGTACTGTGAGCTGGTTGGTATTGTAGTGTACTGTGAGCTGGTTGGCATTGTAGTGTACTGTGAGCTGGTTGGTATTGTAGTGTACTGTGAGCTGGTTGGTATTGTAGTGTACTGTGAGTGTGAGCTGGTTGGTATTGTAGTGTACTTTGAGTGTGAGCTGGTTGGTATTGTAGTGTACTGTGAGTGTGAGCTGGTTGGTATTGTAGTGTACTGTGAGCTGGTTGGTACTGTAGTGTACTGTGAGCTGGTTGGTATTGTAGTGTACTGTGAGCTGGTTGGTATTGTAGTGTACTGTGAGCTAGTTGGTATTGTAGTGTACTGTGAGTGTGAGCTGGTTGGTATGTAGTGCACTGTGAGCTGGTTGGTATTGTAGTGTACTGTGAGCTGGTTGGTATTGTAGTGTACTGTGAGTGTGAGCTGGTTGGTATTGTAGTGTACTGTGAGCTGGTTGGTATTGTAGTGTACTGTTAGTGTGAGCTCGTTGGTATTGTAGTGTACTGTGAGCTGGTTGGTATTGTAGTGTACTGTGAGCTGGTTGGTATTGTAGTGTACTGTGAGCTGGTTGGTATTGTAGTGTACTGTGAGCTGGTTGGTATTGTAGTATACTGTGAGCTGGTTGGTATTGTAGTGTACTGTGAGCTGGTTGGTATTGTAGTGTACTGTGAGCTGGTTGGTATTGTAGTGTACTATGAGCTGGTTGGTATTGTAGTATACTGTGAGCTGGTTGGTATTGTAGTATACTGTGAGCTGGTTGGTATTTTAGTGTACTGTGAGCTGGTTGGTATTGTAGTGTACTGTGAGCTGGTTGGTATTGTAGTGTACTGTGAGCTGGTTGGTATTGTAGTGTACTGTGAGCTGATTGGTATTGTAGTGTACTGTGAGTGTGAGCTGGTTGGTATTGTAGTGTACTGTGAGCTGGTTGGTATTGTAGTATACTGTGAGTTGGTTGGTATTGTAGTGTACTGTGAGCTGGTTGGTATTGTAGTGTACTGTGAGCTGTGAGCTGGTTGGTATTGTAGTATACTGTGAGCTGGTTGGTATTGTAGTGTACTGTGAGCTGGTTGGTATTGTAGTGTACTGTGAGTGTGAGCTGGTTGGTATTGTAGTGTACTGTGAGCTGGTTGGTATTGTAGTGTACTGTGAGCTGGTTGGTATTGTAGTGTACTGTGAGTGTGAGCTGGTTGGTATTGTAGTGTACTGTGAGTGTGAGCTGGTTGGTATTGTAGTGTACTGTGAGTGTGAGCTGGTTGGTATTGTAGTGTACTGTGAGTGTGAGCTGGTTGGTATTGTAGTGTACTGTGAGTGTGAGCTGGTTGGTATTGTAGTGTACTGTGAGTGTGAGCTGGTTGGTATTGTAGTGTACTGTGAGCTGGTTGGTATTGTAGTGTACTGTGAGTGTGAGCTGGTTGGTATTGTAGTGTACTGTGAGTGTGAGCTGGTTGGTATTGTAGTGTACTGTGAGCTGGTTGGTATTGTAGTGTACTGTGAGCTGGTTGGTATTGTAGTGTACTGTGAGCTGGTTGGTATTGTAGTGTACTGTGGGCTGGTTGGTATTGTAGTGTACTGTGAGCTGGTTGGTATTGCAGTGTACTGTGAGTGTGAGCTGGTTGGTATTGTAGTGTACTGTGAGCTGGTTGGTATTGTAGTGTACTGTGAGTGTGAGCTGGTTGGTATTGTAGTGTACTGTGAGTGTGAGCTGGTTGGTATTGTAGTGTACTGTGAGCTGGTTGGTATTGTAGTGTACTGTGAGCTGGTTGGTATTGTAGTGTACTGTGAGCTGGTTGGTATTGTAGTGTACTGTGGGCTGGTTGGTATTGTAGTGTACTGTGAGCTGGTTGGTATTGTAGTGTACTGTGAGCTGGTTGGTATTGTAGTGTACTGTGAGCTTGTTGGTATTGTAGTGTACTGTGAGCTGGTTGGTATTGTAGTGTACTGTGAGCTGGTTGGTATCTTAGTATACTGTGAGCTGGTTGGTATTGTAGTATACTGTGAGCTGGTTGGTATTGTAGTGTACTGTGAGCTGGTTGGTATTGTAGTGTACTGTGAGCTGGTTGGTGTTGTAGTATACTGTGAGCTGGTTGGTATTGTAGTGTACTGTGAGCTGGTTGGTATTGTAGTGTACTGTGAGCTGGTTGGTATTGTAGTATACTGTGAGCTGGTTGGTATTGTAGTGTACTGTGAGCTGGTTGGTATTGTAGTGTACTGTGAGTGTGAGCTGGTTGGTATTGTAGTGTACTGTGAGCTGGTTGGTATTGTAGTGTACTGTGAGCTGGTTGGTATTGTAGTGTACTGTGAGTGTGAGCTGGTTGGTATTGTAGTGTACTGTGAGCTGGTTGGTATTGTAGTGTACTGTTAGCTGGTTGGTATTGTAGTGTACTGTGAGTGTGAGCTGGTTGGTTTTGTAGTGTACTGTGAGCTGGTTGGTATTGTAGTGTACTGTGAGTGTGAGCTGGTTGGTATTGTAGTATACTGTGAGCTGGTTGGTATTGTAGTATACTGTGAGCTGGTTGGTATTGTAGTGTACTGTGAGCTGGTTGGTATTGTAGTGTACTGTGAGCTGGTTGGTATTGTAGTGTACTGTGAGCTGGTTGGTATTGTAGTGTACGTGGTGCGAGCTGGTTGGTATTGTAGTGTACTGTGAGCTGGTTGGTATTGTAGTGTACTGTGAGCTGGTTGGTATTGTAGTGTACTGTGAGTGTGAGCTGGTTGGTATTGTAGTGTACTGTGAGTGTGAGCTGGTTGGTATTGTAGTGTACTGTGAGTGTGAGCTGGTTGGTATTGTAGTGTACTGTGAGCTGGTTGGTATTGTAGTGTACTGTGAGCTGGTTGGTATTGTAGTGTACTGTGAGCTGGTTGGTATTGTAGTGTACTGTGAGCTGGTTGGTATTGTAGTGTACTGTGAGTGTGAGCTGGTTGGTATGTAGTGTACTGTGAGCTGGTTGGTATTGTAGTGTACTGTGAGCTGGTTGGTATTGTAGTGTACTGTGAGTGTGAGCTGGTTGGTATTGTAGTGTACTGTGAGCTGGTTGGTATTGTAGTGTACTGTGAGCTGGTTGGTATTGTAGTGTACTGTGAGTGTGAGCTGGTTGGTATTGTAGTGTACTGTGAGCTGGTTGGTATTGTAGTGTACTGTGAGTGTGAGCTGGTTGGTATTGTAGTGTACTGTGAGCTGGTTGGTATTGTAGTGTACTGTGAGCTGGTTGGTATTGTAGTGTACTGTGAGCTGGTTGGTATTGTAGTGTACTGTGAGCTGGTTGGTATTGTAGTGTACTGTGAGTGTGAGCTGGTTGGTATTGTAGTGTACTGTGAGCTGGTTGGTATTGTAGTGTACTGTGAGCTGGTTGGTATTGTAGTGTACTGTGAGTGTGAGCTGGTTGGTATTGTAGTATACTGTGAGCTGGTTGGTATTGTAGTGTACTGTGAGCTGGTTGGTATTGTAGTGTACTGTGAGTGTGAGCTGGTTGGTATTGTAGTGTACTGTGAGCTGGTTGGTATTGTAGTGTACTGTGAGTGTGAGCTGGTTGGTATTGTAGTGTACTGTGAGCTGGTTGGTATTGTAGTGTACTGTGAGCTGGTTGGTATTGTAGTGTACTGTGAGCTGGTTGGTATTGTAGTGTACTGTGAGCTGGTTGGTATTGTAGTGTACTGTGAGCTGGTTGGTATTGTAGTGTACTGTGAGTGTGAGCTGGTTGGTATTGTAGTGTACTGTGAGTGTGAGCTGGTTGGTATTGTAGTGTACTGTGAGTGTGAGCTGGTTGGTATTGTAGTGTACTGTGAGCTGGTTGGTACTGTAGTGTACTGTGAGCTGGTTGGTATTGTAGTGTACTGTGAGCTGGTTGGTATTGTAGTATACTGTGAGCTGGTTGGTATTGTAGTATACTGTGAGCTGGTGGGTATTGTAGTGTACTGTGAGCTGGTTGGTATTGTAGTGTACTGTGAGCTGGTTGGTATTGTAGTGTACTGTGAGCTGGTTGGTATTGTAGTGTACTGTGAGTGCGAGCTGGTTGGTATTGTAGTATACTGTGAGCTGGTTGGTATTGTAGTGTACTGTGAGCTGGTTGGTATTGTAGTGTACTGTGAGTGTGAGCTGGTTGGTATTGTAGTGTACTGTGAGCTGGTTGGTATTGTAGTGTACTGTGAGTGTGAGCTGGTTGGTATTGTAGTATACTGTGAGCTGGTTGGTATTGTAGTATACTGTGAGCTGGTTGGTATTGTAGTGTACTGTGAGCTGGTTGGTATTGTAGTGTACTGTGAGCTGGTTGGCATTGTAGTGTACTGTGAGCTGGTTGGTATTGTAGTGTACTGTGAGCTGGTTGGTATTGTAGTGTACTGTGAGTGTGAGCTGGTTGGTATTGTAGTGTACTTGAGTGTGAGCTGGTTGGTATTGTAGTGTACTGTGAGTGTGAGCTGGTTGGTATTGTAGTGTACTGTGAGCTGGTTGGTACTGTAGTGTACTGTGAGCTGGTTGGTATTGTAGTGTACTGTGAGCTGGTTGGTATTGTAGTGTACTGTGAGCTAGTTGGTATTGTAGTGTACTGTGAGTGTGAGCTGGTTGGTATGTAGTGCACTGTGAGCTGGTTGGTATTGTAGTGTACTGTGAGCTGGTTGGTATTGTAGTGTACTGTGAGTGTGAGCTGGTTGGTATTGTAGTGTACTGTGAGCTGGTTGGTATTGTAGTGTACTGTTAGTGTGAGCTCGTTGGTATTGTAGTGTACTGTGAGCTGGTTGGTATTGTAGTGTACTGTGAGCTGGTTGGTATTGTAGTGTACTGTGAGCTGGTTGGTATTGTAGTGTACTGTGAGCTGGTTGGTATTGTAGTATACTGTGAGCTGGTTGGTATTGTAGTGTACTGTGAGCTGGTTGGTATTGTAGTGTACTGTGAGCTGGTTGGTATTGTAGTATACTGTGAGCTGGTTGGTATTGTAGTATACTGTGAGCTGGTTGGTATTGTAGTGTACTGTGAGCTGGTTGGTATTGTAGTGTACTGTGAGCTGGTTGGTATTGTAGTGTACTGTGAGCTGGTTGGTATTGTAGTATACTGTGAGCTGGTTGGTATTGTAGTGTACTGTGAGTGTGAGCTGGTTGGTATTGTAGTGTACTGTGAGCTGGTTGGTATTGTAGTGTACTGTGAGCTGGTTGGTATTGTAGTGTACTGTGAGTGTGAGCTGGTTGGTATTGTAGTATACTGTGAGCTGGTTGGTATTGTAGTGTACTGTGAGCTGGTTGGTATTGTAGTGTACTGTGAGTGTGAGCTGGTTGGTATTGTAGTGTACTGTGAGCTGGTTGGTATTGTAGTGTACTGTGAGTGTGAGCTGGTTGGTATTGTAGTGTACTGTGAGCTGGTTGGTATTGTAGTGTACTGTGAGTGTGAGCTGGTTGGTATTGTACTGTACTGTGAGCTGGTTGGTATTGTAGTGTACTGTGAGCTGGTTGGTATTGTAGTGTACTGTGAGCTGGTTGGTATTGTAGTGTACTGTGAGTGTGAGCTGGTTGGTATTGTAGTGTACTGTGAGTGTGAGCTGGTTGGTATTGTAGTGTACTGTGAGTGTGAGCTGGTTGGTATTGTAGTGTACTGTGAGCTGGTTGGTACTGTAGTGTACTGTGAGCTGGTTGGTATTGTAGTGTACTGTGAGCTGGTTGGTATTGTAGTATACTGTGAGCTGGTTGGTATTGTAGTATACTGTGAGCTGGTGGGTATTGTAGTGTACTGTGAGCTGGTTGGTATTGTAGTGTACTGTGAGCTGGTTGGTATTGTAGTGTACTGTGAGCTGGTTGGTATTGTAGTGTACTGTGAGTGCGAGCTGGTTGGTATTGTAGTATACTGTGAGCTGGTTGGTATTGTAGTGTACTGTGAGCTGGTTGGTATTGTAGTGTACTGTGAGTGTGAGCTGGTTGGTATTGTAGTGTACTGTGAGCTGGTTGGTATTGTAGTGTACTGTGAGTGTGAGCTGGTTGGTATTGTAGTGTACTGTGAGCTGGTTGGTATTGTAGTATACTGTGAGCTGGTTGGTATTGTAGTGTACTGTGAGCTGGTTGCTATTGTAGTGTACTGTGAGCTGGTTGGCATTGTAGTGTACTGTGAGCTGGTTGGTATTGTAGTGTACTGTGAGCTGGTTGGTATTGTAGTGTACTGTGAGTGTGAGCTGGTTGGTATTGTAGTGTACTTTGAGTGTGAGCTGGTTGGTATTGTAGTGTACTGTGAGTGTGAGCTGGTTGGTATTGTAGTGTACTGTGAGCTGGTTGGTACTGTAGTGTACTGTGAGCTGGTTGGTATTGTAGTGTACTGTGAGCTGGTTGGTATTGTAGTGTACTGTGAGCTAGTTGGTATTGTAGTGTACTGTGAGTGTGAGCTGGTTGGTATGTAGTGCACTGTGAGCTGGTTGGTATTGTAGTGTACTCTGAGCTGGTTGGTATTGTAGTGTACTGTGAGTGTGAGCTGGTTGGTATTGTAGTGTACTGTGAGCTGGTTGGTATTGTAGTGTACTGTTAGTGTGAGCTCGTTGGTATTGTAGTGTACTGTGAGCTGGTTGGTATTGTAGTGTACTGTGAGCTGGTTGGTATTGTAGTGTACTGTGAGCTGGTTGGTATTGTAGTGTACTGTGAGCTGGTTGGTATTGTAGTATACTGTGAGCTGGTTGGTATTGTAGTGTACTGTGAGCTGGTTGGTATTGTAGTGTACTGTGAGCTGGTTGGTATTGTAGTATACTGTGAGCTGGTTGGTATTGTA
The DNA here is from genome assembly GCF_965601325.2 of Salmo salar. Taxonomy (NCBI): domain Eukaryota; kingdom Metazoa; phylum Chordata; class Actinopteri; order Salmoniformes; family Salmonidae; genus Salmo; species Salmo salar. The sequence continues at coordinate 88,967,209 of NC_138295.1, forward strand.
GTATACTGTGAGCTGGTTGGTATTGTAGTGTACTGTGAGCTGGTTGGTATTGTAGTGTACTGTGAGCTGGTTGGTATTGTAGTGTACTGTGAGCTGGTTGGTATTGTAGTGTACTGTGAGCTGATTGGTATTGTAGTGTACTGTGAGTGTGAGCTGGTTGGTATTGTAGTGTACTGTGAGCTGGTTGGTATTGTAGTATACTGTGAGTTGGTTGGTATTGTAGTGTACTGTGAGCTGGTTGGTATTGTAGTGTACTGTGAGCTGTGAGCTGGTTGGTATTGTAGTATACTGTGAGCTGGTTGGTATTGTAGTGTACTGTGAGCTGGTTGGTATTGTAGTGTACTGTGAGTGTGAGCTGGTTGGTATTGTAGTGTACTGTGAGCTGGTTGGTATTGTAGTGTACTGTGAGCTGGTTGGTATTGTAGTGTACTGTGAGTGTGAGCTGGTTGGTATTGTAATATACTGTGAGTTGGTTGGTATTGTAGTGTACTGTTAGCTGGTTGGTATTGTAGTGTACTGTGAGTGTGAGCTGGTTGGTTTTGTAGTGTACTGTGAGCTGGTTGGTATTGTAGTGTACTGTGAGTGTGAGCTGGTTGGTATTGTAGTATACTGTGAGCTGGTTGGTATTGTAGTATACTGTGAGCTGGTTGGTATTGTAGTGTACTGTGAGCTGGTTGGTATTGTAGTGTACTGTGAGCTGGTTGGTATTGTAGTATACTGTGAGCTGGTTGGTATTGTAGTGTACTGTGAGTGTGAGCTGGTTGGTATTGTAGTGTACTGTGAGTGTGAGCTGGTTGGTATTGTAGTGTACTGTGAGTGTGAGCTGGTTGGTATTGTAGTGTACTGTGAGCTGGTTGGTACTGTAGTGTACTGTGAGCTGGTTGGTATTGTAGTGTACTGTGAGCTGGTTGGTATTGTAGTGTACTGTGAGCTAGTTGGTATTGTAGTGTACTGTGAGTGTGAGCTGGTTGGTATGTAGTGTACTGTGAGCTGGTTGGTATTGTAGTGTACTGTGAGCTGGTTGGTATTGTAGTGTACTGTGAGTGTGAGCTGGTTGGTATTGTAGTGTACTGTGAGCTGGTTGGTATTGTAGTGTACTGTTAGTGTGAGCTGGTTGGTATTGTAGTGTACTGTGAGCTGGTTGGTATTGTAGTGTACTGTGAGCTGGTTGGTATTGTAGTATACTGTGAGCTGGTTGGTATTGTAGTGTACTGTGAGCTGGTTGGTATTGTAGTGTACTGTGAGCTGGTTGGTATTGTAGTGTACTGTGAGCTGGTTGGTATTGTAGTGTACTGTGAGCTGGTTGGTATTGTAGTGCACTGTGAGCTGGTTGGTATTGTAGTGTACTGTGAGCTGGTTGGTATTGTAGTGTACTGTGAGCTGGTTGGTATTGTAGTGTACTGTGAGCTGGTTGGTACTGTAGTGCACTGTGAGTTGGTTGGTATTGTAGTGTACTGTGAGCTGGTTGGTATTGTAGTGTACTGTGAGCTGGTTGGTATTGTAGTGCACTGTGAGCTGGTTGGTATTGTAGTGTACTGTGAGCTGGTTGGTATTGTAGTGTACTGTGAGCTGGTTGGTATTGTAGTGTACTGTGAGCTGGTTGGTACTATAGTGCACTGTGAGTTGGTTGGTATTGTAGTGTACTGTGAGCTGGTTGGTATTGTAGTGTACTGTGAGCTGGTTGGTATTGTAGTGTACTGTGAGTTGGTTGGTATTGTAGTGTACTGTGAGCTGGTTGGTATTGTAGTGTACTGTGAGCTGGTTGGTATTGTAGTGTACTGTGAGCTGGTTGGTACTGTAGTGTAACGTTGTGTGGGCCACTGACTGTAAGTGATTTATTAGCTGGTTGACTGGGTTCTCCGTCTCCCTGCCACAGGAAAGGCTACTATATTCTACAGGCCTTTAGGCTGTTTTTCTGTCTACGTCCCAAATGGCACCCAATTTCCTTTATAGTGCACTACTTTTGAACAGGGCCCATAAGGCTCTGGTGAAAAGTAGTGCACTACATAGGGAATAGTGTGCCATTTGGGATGCCACTATGGAAAATATTTAAGTAATATAGAGGCAAGGATAGAAACAGCTGCTAATAAAGCTGGTGGTTTTCTTCCCTTTTCCTCTATAATAAATTAGTATATAGTGTTCCAGGAAACACATTATTATTCCAATAATGCAAATAAAGACACATTATTTACCAACGGTAAAGTACAGCAGGACTCATTCATTCACTTCCTGGTCTACAACAGTGGTGTGTTACATGCACCTGGTCTACAATAGTGTTGTGCTAGATGTAACTAACCTTGGTGGTGCCCTGGGGAGTGAAGTTAAATGTAGAGTAAACTAGTGTTAGATTCAGGTGGACCAAAAGCGCAGAATGGAAAATGTGACATACATAAGGGATCTTTAGTCATTTTCTGTTCATTTCCTGATGATTGTACATGTTGAATCACCACCGTTTGTCGACACCCAGCAGGTGATCTATCGCACACGGCTGTCATTCGTTATAGTATGTCTTGTCCTTAACTGCTCTGTGGAAGAGCTTTGGTTTTCTGTCAACAGAGGCTTAACAACCCAGCAGGGGTCTATAACATAACGGGTTTGTCAATCAGTCAGTCAGTCAGCCAGCCAGCTAGCCACCCAGTCATCCAGTAGGTCAGCCAGCCAGCTAGCCATTCAGTCCGCCAGTCAGTCCGCCAGTCAGTCAGCCAGCCAGCCAGCCGGTCAGCCAGTCAGGTACACTAATTCACCAGGGCTCAGAGGGAGACAGGCTGAAGAGAGAGAGAGAGGCTGATTTGTTTACAGCAGCAGTCTGTCTGTCAGTCTGTCTCAGGAGAGCTCCTCTAACAGGCCTGCTGTTTCCTGGCTGCCTAGAGATGTCTGATAACAGGCCTGCTGTCTCCATGAATACACAGCAGGGTTTGTTACACAGTGTACTGTGACTATACAAGTGTGAAGATGCTCTTTCTGCACAAGAGAGATGTGCTTATTTGCTCATGGTGGCGCAATGTGCAGGATGACGGGATGCCATAGCTCTCAGTTGTTCATGACAGCTAGTATTATAGGTCAATAAACAAAGAGACATGTATTATTTTCTTCCTCACAACAATGATGTGAAAGTAGAGTACACTGGGGGATAAATCATATATATGTCCGACTATAGACTATGCATCCAGGCTGCATCACATCCAGCCTGTGACTGGGAGTCCCACAGGGTGGCGCACAGCATCGTCCGGGTTTGGCCGGGGTAGGCCGTCATTGTAAATAAGAATTTGTTCTTAACAGACTTGCCTAGTTAAATAAAGGTTAAATAAAATAAATAAAAAATACAGCGAATACAGAGTTCTGGTGTCTTCAGGATTCTACTGTCATTTATGTTCTCCTACAGTCAGTTTGTACACATCACAATATCTCAGGCCTGGATTATGTTCAGTATTATTTGGCAGATGACTTAGTGAAAATCACTACACAATACTGTACATGCAGCCTATGCATTGACTGACTGTATTCGATTGAACATCTATCAAATGGAGATGAATTCATATTCTGACTTGACATGCTCAACATTTAAATGCTTGTTCTTGGATTTTCTGCAGCTTTCCAAGTTAAATACATGTAAATAAAGGAGCTTTCATCGTGTATGAAAAAACTGACTACTTTTTCCAGCTAGACTTTTAGTCTGAAATCCAGTGAGCATATGAAGTCATGTCTGTGTGAAAGATCAGTTGGTCGGTTGGAAAGCACTGCTTTAAAACACAACGATTACATCCCAAATGGCACCCTATTCCCTATATAGTGCACTAGTCAGAAGTAGTATATAGGGAATAAGGTGCAACTTGGGACGCATCCAACAGCTAGCGCTGCTGCCGCCCCCCTGCCGCCCCACTACTATACTGTTCCATTGACACTCCACTACTATACTGTTCCATTGACACTCCACTACTATACTGTTCCATTGACACTCCACTACTATACTGTTCCATTGACACTCCACTACTATACTGTTCCATTGACACTCCACTACTATACTGTTCCATTGACACTCCACTACTATACTGTCTCATTGACACTCCACTACTATACTGTCTCATTGACACTCCACTGCTATACTGGCTTAATAAAGCATAATAAAGGAAATGGTTTAAATCATCCCAGATAATGAACAGGACTTACTGTTAGTTGAGGGGTTGAGACTAGGAAAAGAAAAGGTACTCTTTAAGGAAGCATTTCATTATGATTGAATGCCATTAACCCAGTTTAACCTAACTGGCAAAGCACAGTGATGAACTGTGAGATTGATGTATGGATGGATGATGTGTAGTTGATGTGTGGTTGATGTATAGATGGATGATGTATGGATGGATGATGTGTGGTTGATGGATGATGTGTGGTTGATGTATGGATGGATGATGTGTGGTTGCTGTATAGATGGATAATGGATGGATGGATGATGTGTGGTTGATGTATGGATGGATGATGTGTTGTTGATGTATGGATGGATGATGTGTGGTTGATGTATAGATGGATAATGTATGGATGGATGATGTGTGGTTGATGTAGGGATGGATGATGTGTGGTTGATGTATGGATGGATGATGTGTGGTTGATGTATGGATAGATGATGTGTGGTTGATGTATGGATGGATGATGTGTGGTTGATGTATAGATGGATAATGTATGGATGGATGATGTGTGGTTGATGTATGGATGGATGATGTGTGGTTGATGTATGGATGGATGATGTGTGGTTGATGTGTAGAAGGATGATGTGTGGTTGATGTATAGATGGATGATATGTGGTTGATGTATAGATGGATAATGTATGGATGGATGATGTGTGGTTGATGTATAAATAGATAATGTATGGATGGATGATGCGTGGTTGATGTATAGATGAATGATGTGTGGTTGATGTATAGATGGATAATGTATGTATGGATGATGTGTGGTTGATGTATAGATGGATAATGTATGGATGGATGATGTGTGGTTGATGTATAGATGGATAATGTATGGATGGATGATGTGTGGTTGATGTATGGATGGATGATGTGTGGTTGATGTATGGATGGATAATGTATGGATGGATGATGTGTGGTTGATGTATGGATGGATGATGTGTGGTTGATGTATAGATGGATAATATATGGATGGATGATGTGTGGTTGATGTATGGATGGATAATGTATGGTTGATGTATGGATGGATAATGTATGGATGGATGATGTGTGGTTGATGCATGTTTCATGGTAGGCTGTATATACTGTATATAATAACACAACCAGTGTAACACTAGACCAATCAGCAGAGGTATCGATGATGACACCTGCATTGCTTGCTGTTTGGGGTTTTAGGCTGGGTTTCTATACAGCACTTTGAGATATCAGCTGATCTAAGAAGGGCTATATAAATACATTTGATTTGAATGTATTCTCTGATTTGGTATGTAAGTTTCAGTGTTTGTCTGGTTTGACTGGCTATTCCAACCCCTTCATCACTAGATGAATGAGATAAGCCACTGAGACATATTCAGGGCTGTCTGGAACCTGAAGCTGTCACTAACTGTTTCAGGGGGAAAACAGATTTGTGTTTGAGGTTGAGGTTGAGGTTAGGAGGATGCCAACCCACAGTATAATGGACTGTAATTCAGATCCACCCTGGGACTGGAGCCAGGCCAGACACTCTAAATACTAAGCCCAGTTACAGGCCACTTAAAGGGAACACCATCATAAAACCAGAACTGTGTCCCTAGTGGCACCCTATTCCCTACATAGTGCACTACTTACTGCGTTAGCCTATGACATTGAAGCATTACTTCTCGTGAGCTCATTTGTTCCGCATTCGACCAATAAGCTTACACGACAGGTTGCCAAGTCAGCCCACAACTAAAACTGTTGAACACGTGTACCATCCACGTCACAGCAGTATATGAGGGAACACACACACACACACACACACACACACACACACACACACACACACACACACACACACACACACACACACACACACACACACACACACACACACACACACACACACACACACACACACACACACAGCACATAACTGAACTTTGCAATCCACATGTGTTCATTTGTGTAAAATGGGATTGGACATGAAAGTGCACAAAATGTCACACCTTGATCTGTTTTTCACCTGTCTTGTGCTTGTCTCCACCCCCCACCAGGTGTCTCCCATTTGTCCCCATTATCTCCTGTGTATTTATTGCTGCGTTTTCTGTTTGTCTGTTGCCAGTTCGTCTTGTCCTGTCAAGTCCTACCAGCGTGTTCCCTGTGTTTTCCTGTGCTTTCCTGTGCTCTAGTTTTTTGTTTCTCCTAGTCTTCCCAGTTCTGACATTTCTGCCTGTCCTGACCCTGATCCTGCCTGTTGTCCTGTACCTGTCCTGACCCTGATCCTGCCTGTTGTCCTGTACCTGTCCTGACCCTGATCATGCCTGTTGTCCTGTACCTGTCCTGACCCGGATCCTGCCTGTTGTCCTGTACCTGTCCTGACCCTGATCCTGCCTGTTGTCCTGTACCTGTCCTGACCCTGATCATGCCTGTTGTCCTGTACCTGTCCTGACCCTGATCCTGCCTGTTGTCCTGTACCTGTCCTGACCCTGATCCTGCCTGTTGTCCTGTACCTGTCCTGACCCTGATCCTGCCTGTTGTCCTGTACCTGTCCTGACCCTGATCATGCCTGTTGTCCTGTACCTGTCCTGACCCTGATCATGCCTGTTGTCCTGTACCTGTCCTGACCCTGGTCATGCCTGTTGTCCTGTACCTGTCCTGACCCTGATCACGCCTGTTGTCCTGTACCTGTGCTGACCCTGATCCTGCCTGTTGTCCTGTACCTGTCCTGACCCTGATCATGCCTGTTGTCCTGTACCTGTGCTGACCCTGATCCTGCCTGTTGTCCTGTACCTGTCCTGACCCTGATCACGCCTGTTGTCCTGTACCTGTGCTGACCCTGATCCTGCCTGTTGTCCTGTACCTGTCCTGACCCTGATCCTGCCTGTTGTCCTGTACCTGTCCTGACCCTGATCCTGCCTTTTGTCCTGTACCTGTGCTGACCCTGATCCTGCCTGTTGTCCTGTACCTGTCCTGACCCTGATCATGCCTGTTGTCCTGTACCTGTCCTGACCCTGATCATGCCTGTTGTCCTGTACCTGTGCTGACCCTGGTCATGCCTGTTGTCCTGTACCTGTCCTGACCCTGATCCTGCCTGTTGTCCTGTACCTGTCCTGACCCTGATTTGGATTAGGACTCTTGCCTGTCTTGACTTACATTTCCCCTGCTCCTTGTTCTATAATAAACTCTGAGACTCGTACTATCCGTCTCCTGTATCTGGGTGTTAGTCTGAGCCGCGATACAGAAGCCCTTTATACTGTGGTAGGTCTCCCTTGTAAAAGAGGTATTCTGACCTCTATGGAACTTCCTGGATAAGTCAAAGTTCCATAAAAACTAAAGGTTGCAGGCCACTCACCTCGTAAACAGAGGAAGGTGAGGAAGTCCTCGGTCTTGGGCTTGCGTCTGGTGAGGTCGCTGAGGGGAGAGGTGGGGCTGGGGGGCAAGAGGGTCTCAGACAGCTTGACCGGCGTGGCACTGGGGGAGCTGGGCTGAGACTGGGCAAACTTCCTTTGAGCCTGCAGCCGTGGTCTGGCAAGGGAGAGAAGAGACATTTTTACATTTACATTCTATGGGCCCTGGTAGTAAACTAGTGCACTGAATAGGGAATAGGGTGTCATTTGGGACTCAGATTAAGAAAAGATGAGACAGATATCAATATTACCCGGTTACAAATATCCAATTGATTCATTGAGCCAATAAATGGAAGTAATTAGAATATCCCTGCCTTCAGTTGATAAGCTCTCTCTCTCTTCAGTTGATAAGCTCTCTCTCTCTTCAGTTGATAAGCTCTCTCTCTCTCTTCAGTTGATAAGCTCTCTCTGTCTTCAGTTGATAGGCTAGCTCTCTCTTCAGTTGATAAGCTCTCTCTCTTCAGTTGATAAGCTCGCTCTCTCTCTCTTCAGTTGATAAGCTCGCTCTCTCTCTCTTCAGTTGATAAGCTCTCTCTCTCTCTTCAGTTGATAAGCTCTCTCTCTCTTCAGTTGATAAGCTCTCTCTGTCTTCAGTTGATAAGCTAGCTCTCTCTTCAGTTGATAAGCTCTCTCTCTTCAGTTGATAAGCTCTCTCTCTCTCTTCAGCTGATAAGCTCTCTCTCTCTCTTCAGCTGATAAGCTCTCTCTCTTCAGTTGATAAGCTCGCTCTCTCTTCAGTAGATACGCTCGCTCTCTCTTCAGTTGATAAGCTCGCGCTCTCTTCAGTTGATAAGCTCTCTCTCTCTTTTCAGCTGATAAGCTCTCTCTCTTTTCAGGTGATAAGCTCTCTCTCTCTCTTCAATTGATAAGCTCTCTCTCTCTCTTCAGTTGATAAGCTCTCTCTCTCTTCAGTTGATAAGCTCTCTCTCTCTCTCTTCAGTTGATAAGCTCTCTCTCTCTCTTCAGTTGATAAGCTCTCTCTCTTCAGTTGATAAGCTCTCTCTCTCTCTTCAGTTGACTAACCGGTGTCTGTATGTAGCCTCGCTACTTTTATAGCCTTGCTACTGTATATAGCCTGTCTTTTTACTGTTGTTTTATTTCTTTACTTACCTATTGTTCACCTAATACCTTTTTTGCACTATTGGTTAGAGCCTGTAAGTAAGCATTTCACTGTAAGGTCTACCTACACCTGTTGTATTCGGCGCACGTGACAAATAAACTTTGATTTGATAAGCTCTCTCTCTCCCTTCAGTAGATAAGCTCGCTCTCTCTTCAGTTGATAAGCTCGCTCTCTCTTCAGTTGATAAGCTCGCTCTCTCTTCAGTTGATAAGCTCTCTCTCTCTTCAGTTTATAAGCTCTCTCTCCCTTCAGTTGATAAGCTCGCTCTCTCTTCAGTTGATAAGCTCGCGCTCTCTTCAGTTGATAAGCTCTCTCTCTCTCTTCAGTTGATAAGCTCTCTCTCTCTTTCTTCAGTTGATAATCTCTCGCTCTCTCTCTCTTCAGTTGATAAGCTCTCTCTCTCTCTCTTCAGTTGATAAGCTCTCTCTCTTCAGTTGATAAGCTCTCTCTCTCTCTCTTCAGTTGATAAGCTCTCTCTCTCTCTCTCCAGTTGATGAGCTCTCTCTCTCTCTTCAGTTGATAAGCTCTCTCTCTCTCTCTTCAGTTGATAAGCTCTCTCTCTCTCTTCAGTTGATAAGCTCGCTCTCTCTCTCTTCAGTTGATAAGCTCGCTCTCTCTCTCTTCAGTTGATAAGCTCTCTCTCTGTCTTCAGTTGATAAGCTCTCTCTCTCTCTCTTCAGTTGATAAGCTCTCTCTCTCTCTCTCCAGTTGATGAGCTCTCTCTCTCTCTTCAGTTGATAAGCTCTCTCTCTCTCTCTTCAGTTGATAAGCTCTCTCTCTCTCTCTTCAGTTGATAAGCTCTCTCTCTCTCTTCAGTTGATAAGCTCGCTCTCTCTCTCTTCAGTTGATAAGCTCTCTCTCTGTCTTCAGTTGATAAGCTCTCTCTCTGTGAGCTCAGCATCTCCTTCCTGACTAAATTAGGTCAATACTACCCCCAGAGCTCTGGTCAAAAGTAGTGCACTATGCAGGGAATAGGGTGCCATTTGAAACACAGACACTGTCTTTTGGTGGGCTTTGTTTTCAGCACCACAGAAACACAGACTGTCACAAACACTGCCTGTTCTTTTAGATGTTTTTGAATATGATAAAAACAGTTGTAAAAACTTTGGTAGTTGTTTTATTAGATCTAGACTTGGCAGAGTGGAGCAACAGGACAGTTGGCTGTCACACAGCCCGGTCTGATTGGCTGCCAATAGGAGACAGCCGGTGGACAGCAGGAGGACACTACACAACGTCCCTTCTTACCAGCCCCTCCCTGGTCCAAACAGTAACACAGTACCCGAACCACAACAGTCCAATCCTCCTGTTCTCGTACACACTCAGATCACAACACTATAACATGTTGCTGTTCTGAGTAAAACAAGCTTTTATTTTGGGTTCTGATAGGGTAAGACTGTTGAACTAAGCTTATGAGGCATTTATAACTTATATTATTCAAGAATCAATAAATATATATCATTCATGTAAGGCCAAATATATATGTACCAATCCCAGATTGCCCCTTTAACACAGTATAACCACATTGTAATACAGGGAGGGGTCACCTCTTTCTGACTGGATCGTCCCCTGAATACTCGCTGCTGCCGTCGTTGCTTTGAGACGAGCAGCGTGAGCACTCAGCTTTACCGTTGACTGCCAGTATCCCTGCCTTTTGTCCTGACCGGCAGCCATGGCTGTGTGGGAAAGAGCCTGTTGGTCAGGGAGAGGGACATCAATTACAATCAACACTAACTCACATTTCAAAGGTGCAAAATCAAATTTGTTTTTAAAAGAGAAAGTAGGAAAGTGTCAGGGGTGGGATTCAATCCCATGTCGCGCACGGCCCTTTCACTTTTTAACGATGCAAAGTTATATTCCATGACACAAAAGCATTATCCCAAACCATCAAGCAATCTGGCTTGGCAAGAAAACAGCCTTTCAACATTCTCAAATGTGTTTCTGTTCATTCTAAACAGACAGATGGTGTTACTGAATGTGATTATGGTTTAACATCTTTTTATCAGTACCAATACCAATTAAACATTTCTGATATACTTTTTAAGCACTTGTTTGCTATACTTGGCTGATGCATTTACTACTGTAATAATACTGTCTACAGCCAGAAAACTATCCAAGTTGAACAAAACCAAAAGCCCTGTCATTGTTCACCCTTCTTCTAAGTCAGGGGTGGGCAAACTTTTTGGCCCAAGGGCCACATCGGGATTTTGAAATTCAACGGAGGGACGCATTTTTTGGGGGACCAATTGTTTGTTAAAATCAATTTGCGGGGGCCTCCCAAGTCTAAGGCATCACTACAGACCGGGTTCTATCCCAGGCTGGTCGTGACTGGGAGACCCATGAGGCGGCGCACAATTGGCCCAGCATCGTCCGGGTTAGGAGAGGGTTTGGCAGGCCGAGATTTCCTTGTACCATCGCGCTCTAGCGACTCCTGTGGCGGGCCGGACGCATGCAGGCTGACACAGTCGCCAGGTGTACGGTGTTTCCTCTGACACATTGGTGCGGCTGGCTTCCGGGTTAAGCAGGCATTGTGTCAAGAAGCAGTGCGGCTTGGTTGGGTTGTGTTTTGGAGGACGCACGGCTCTCAACCTTTGCCTCTCCCGAGTCCGTATGGGAGTTGCAGCGATGGGACAAGACTGTAACTACCACACTGGACACAATGAAATTGTGGAGAAAAAAGGGGGCCGGATTGAAGTGCCCGTGCGGGCCGTAATTTGCCCCCCCCCTTGTTCTAAGTTGTTGAACATTGTTCATCGTTGTTGAGGACATAAATACATGCAGCGAGCACAGAAACAGAAGTCGTCAGTCGGTGTTGCTGTACTTGGGTCTGCTCAAAGTCGCTGTGTCCCAAATGGCACCCTATTCCATATTTAGTGCAAGGCCAATATGTCTCTGGTAAAAAGTAGCGCTCTATATAGGGCATAGGGTGCCATTTGTCAGGGAATGGCTCGTTCCTGTACCAGAACACCAGGTACAGCTGGTGATTTGCCTGCGGTCCCATTGATAATGAACTGAGGGACACTGAGCTGAATGTTAGAGCGTTGCAATGCTGTAAGATTGACAATCAGACTGATTCTGTCTGTCTGTGTGCATGTGTGTGTGTGTGTGTGGTGTGTGTGTGTGTGTGTGTGTGTGTGTGTGTGTGTGTGTGTGTGTGTGTGTGTGTGTGTGTGCCTATGCGTGCATGCGTGCCTGTGTGTGTGTGTGCGTGTGTCTCTCTCTGCATGTGTGTGTGTGTGCACGTGCCAGTGTATGTTTGTGTGTGTGCGCAAGGTCTGCGTGTATGTGTCTCTCTCTGCGCTGTGTGTGTGTGTGTGTGTGTGTGTGTGTGTGTGTGTGTGTGTGTGCGTGCGTGCGTGCGTGCGTGCGTGCGTGCGTGCGTGCGTGCGTGCGTGCGTGCGTGCGTGTGTGTGTACATGTGTGTGTACATGTGTGTGTACATGTGTGTGTAGGAGAGCCCATTAGAGAGAAATTAATCAGACAGGAAGTCCACAGTAAAAGCCACAGAAGGGGGCATTATCCAATACATAATGTACTTTACTAACAGATAGTCACTGTAATCATGGCAGAATTATAATATTCCTAATGGCCCATTGAACTGTCTAGAGAAATAAGCCAACTGAAATTAGCACGGCACTAGTGTAACACTGGCAATGGGAATCTTGCATAGCTTTTGTCCAGAGGATGATTAATGTTTGCATGCTGGTAGTGACTGAGATTTAGTGTTCATCAGCTTATTATGTCTGACAGTATGTTGACTATGTTTGATGTATATTTTTATTTAACCTTTATTTAACCTTTATTTAACTAGGCAAGTCAGTTAAGAACAAATTCTTATTTACAATGACGGCCTACCCTGGTGAAAACCCGGACGACACAGTGCGCCGCCCTATGGGATTCCCAATCACGGCCGGTTGTGATACAGCCTGGATTCGAACCAGGGTGTCTGTAGTGAAGCCTCAAATATTATTCTATCTGTGGTGTAAAGAAGCATGCTTCTGAGGCACAGTCGATGGTGCTTTGGGCTTCAGGCCAGAAGGTTGAGGGTTCAAGCTGTACTCCCCTGCCTGTTTCATTTCATTGGTGTTACTGTACAAATGACTGGCATAATCAATCATTCAAATGTATTTATGAAGCCCTTTTTTACATCAACAGATGTCACAAAGTGCTTATACAGAAACCCAGTCTTAAACCCCAAACAGCAAGCAATGCAGGTGTAGAAGCACGGTGGCTAGGAAAAACTCCCTAGAAAGGCAGGAACCTAGGAAGAAACCTAGAGAGGAACCAGGGTCTGAGGGGAGGCCAGTCCTCTTCTGGCTGTGCCGGGCGGAGATTAGAAGAGTACAAGTGGATGAGTACAAATGAATAGGGAAAAGGAGGAAGTGATTTGTACAGAAATCTAATCTAATCTAGTCTGCTTTGAGAATTAATCTGAAACATTTGCACTTTTTGAGAATTCAAAAAATCTATATTTTAGATATTAGATATTTGTGTGAAAATAGGATATCTTCTGTGCAGGAATTCCATGCATTGCCTCTTAGCGGTGTTAAGTGCAGAGAAACACGTTAAACCCAGAGATAATAATAGCCTCCTCCATGCATAGGGAGAATCCTGCTGAGGTTCAGAAGTGGCCTGGAGTGGCACCGTGGAGAGGCTGAGCACAGCACTTCCATATCCTGACTCAAATGCCAATCAGTCACAAACATCAGAAGAGAGCCTGAACAGAAACTGAACAAAGAGAAAAAGAGGGTGCATGCATCCCAAATGGCACACTATTCACTACATAGTGCACTACTTTGGACCAAGGCCCCTAGGGAAAAGGACCTAAATAGGGAAAAGGGTGCCATTTGGGATGCATACAGGGAAAAGAGGAATTCCCCTCCCAACTTGTCACTGTGGGTAAACAGCCAGAGAAGACATGTTACTGTAGAGAAGAGAAGCCAAAATGGAAGCATCTACTTGTGTATGCAGCGTTCACTTCCTGCTCCATTTGTGTTATTCCCAGATGAGTGTATCTTATCTTTAGAGCCTGTCTGAATAGCATGATGCTTTTCCTACTGTTAGTTTGTGTCTAGGTGTGCATTCCAAACGGCACCCTGTTCCTGTTATAGTGAACCAGGACTCTACGGGTAGTGGTCAAAAGTAGTGCACTACATATGGGGAATAGGTTTCCATTTGAGATGCATCCTAAGCGTTTAGAGCCTGTCTGACTCTGAATGCGTTGGTGTTTGGTTAGAAAGGCTGAATCATTTCATCTTCGCTTTCGCATAAAACAGTCTAAAGCCTTTCTCCTGCCAGCTCAGAATACTCTATATCCATCCATCTGTGGTGTTGACCTGGATAGGCCAGGCCATCTGGTGTTTATCTGGATAGGCCAGGTCATCTGGTGTTTATCTGGATAGGCCAGGTCATCTGGTGTTTATCTGGATAGGCCAGGCCATCTGGTGTTTATCTGGATAGGCCAGGTCATCTGGTGTTTATCTGGATAGGCCAGGTCATCTGGTGTTTATCTGGATAGGCCAGGTCATCTGGTGTTTATCTGGATAGGCCAGGTCATCTGGTGTTTATCTGGATAGGCCAGGTCATCTGGTGTTTATCTGGATAGGGCAGGTCCTGTGGTGTTTATCTGGATAGGCCAGGTCATCTGGTGTTTATCTGGATAGGCCAGGCCATCTGGTGTTTATCTGGATAGGCCAGGTCCTGTGGTGTTTATCTGGATAGGCCAGGTCCTGTGGTGTTTATCTGGATAGGCCAGGTCCTGTGGTGTTGACCTGGATAGGCCAGGTCCTGTGGTGTTTATCTGGATAGGCCAGGTCCTGTGGTGTTTATCTGGATAGGCCAGGCCATCTGGTGTTTATCTGGATAGGCCAGGTCCTGTGGTGTTTATCTGGATAGGCCAGGTCCTGCGGTGTTTATCTGGATAGGCCAGGTCCTGAGGTGTTCATCTGGATAGGCCAGGTCCTGTGGTGTTTATCTGGATAGGCCAGGTCCAGAGGTGTTTATCTGGATAGGCCAGGACCTGTGGTGTTTATCTGGATAGGCCAGGTCCTGTGGTGTTTATCTGGATAGGCCAGGTCCTGAGGTGTTTATCTGGATAGGCCAGGTCCTGAGGTGTTTATCTGGATAGGCCAGGTCATCTGGTGTTTATCTGGATAGGCCAGGTCCTGTGGTGTTTATCTGGATAGGCCAGGTCCTGTGGTGTTTATCTGGATAGGCCAGGTCCTGTGGTGTTTATCTGGATAGGCCAGGTCCTGAGGTGTTTATCTGGATAGGCCAGGTTGGAAAACTATAATATTGTACTGTATGAACAGGGGGCTATTTCACAAGGAGGTATATCATGGTATTTGTGAATACCAAAATGAACCTATTCTTTCTCACTTCTTATGGTAAGAAATTCTAGCCTCATGAAACCAGACTAAGCGCTGCACTCACGTTTCGTTAAGTGAAACAGAATTTGATCTCACGAGGTCTTGCTGGCTTGATGTGGCTAAAGAAACTAACTGTGCTGGAGAACCATTTAGTAACAAGTATGCTGTGGATGTGGTAGAAAGAGAAACGGTCAACACAATTGTCATTTCTAAGGCAATGCAGGCTATTGTTGAAGGCCCACTGACAATGGCTTCCTCCCAAATGGAACCCTATTCTCCAATAGGGCTCTGGTCAAAAGTAGTGCACTACATAGGGAATAGGGTGCCATTTGGGATGTAGCCATTGTGACAATAACAGCTACAGGCGAGAGACTCACCGTTGATGTTTCCTGTGCCGAGGCCATCTGTCACCTTGTTCCTCTGGGTGTTCTTAAACTCCTTCAGAGAAAGGTAGAGCACCTTCCTCACCTCGCGTTCCTCTAACCACGGGATACCATCACTGTCGTCCTGAGAAAGGAAGGGGGACACTCAGGGTTAGCGATGTCCGCTTACTGTAGCAAACGCCAAGGGCTCAGAGAGGGAAGAACATCATAACTGTTTTCACAACTTGTATCTGTCCC
The DNA here is from genome assembly GCF_965601325.2 of Salmo salar. Taxonomy (NCBI): domain Eukaryota; kingdom Metazoa; phylum Chordata; class Actinopteri; order Salmoniformes; family Salmonidae; genus Salmo; species Salmo salar. Next base: position 88,982,851 of record NC_138295.1, read on the forward strand.
AAACTGGCACCCTATTCCTTATATAGTGCACTACTTATCCCCATAGGCCCTGGTCTAAGGTAGTGCACTATATAGGGAATAGGGCGCCATATTGGGCTGAAACCTTTTACATTCAGTGAATGGAACTGATGTCTTCTGACAGTGAGATGGGAAAAACAATGTTCTGCAGTGTTTAGGGCCTCCACACACACACACACACACACACACACACACACACACACACACACACACACACACACACACACACACACACACACACACACACACACACACACACACACACACACACACACACACACACACACACACACACACACACACACACACAGCAGCTGGGCCAGGTAAGAGCCAACAATTAGTCATATAATATAATGGTTTCATTTGTCCCTTTCAAAGTAAGTCCTGCAGGCTCTAGTTTTATCTGATCTTGATTATTGTCCATTCGTGTGGTCAAGTGCTGCTAGGAAAGACCTAGTTAAGCTGCAGCTGCCCAGAACAGAGCGGCACGTCTTGCTCTTCACTGTAATCTGAGGGATAATATCCATACTATGCATGTCAGTCTCTCTTGGTTAAGAGTTGAAGAGACTGAATGCATCAATTCTTCTTTTTCTAAGAAACATTCATTTGTTGAAAATGACAAATTGTTTGCATAGTCAACTTAGACACAGCTCTGACACACACACTTTTCAGTCCCCAAATCCAGAACACGTTCAAGAAAGTGTACAGTATTATATAGAGCCATGATTACATCCATTCCATCTCATATTGCTCAAATAAACAGCAAACCTGGTTTCATAAAACTGATAAAGCAACACCTCACAACACCTCTATTGATATGTGACATTTTAAATGTATGTAGTTCTGTCCTTGTCTATTAATGTTCTGTATTATGTTTCATGTTCTGTGTGGACCCCAGGAAGAGGAGCTGCTGCTTTCTCAACAGCTAATAGGGATCCTAATAAAATACAAAATACCAATACCTGTCACCTTGAGCTGAGCCTGTCCTACACAGAGTCCCTTTCAGTTGTTGGCGTGCGTCCCAAACGTCAGGCTATTCCCTATATAGTGCACTACTTTTTTACCAAAGCTCTTTGGACCTTGGTCAAAAGTAGTGCACTATGTAGGGAATAGGCTACTATTTGGAACACAACCTTGCTCCACACATCTCCTCCCTTCGGACCTTAGATGTGGAAATTACCCAGAGAGCTTTTCAGGAACAAAGCATTGAAGCAATACCCTGGGTAAGATGTATGGCAGGCAGTCGGGCAGCCTCCCTGTGTGTGACTACAGAGCTGGGCTATGTCCAAAATGGAACCCTGTTCCCTATATAGGGCCACTACTGACCCATAAGGCTCTGGTCAAAAGTAGTGCACTTAAATGGTAATAGGGTAACATTTGGGATGTAGTATCCCTCGTCTGTTTGTTCTATAAATCACAGGCTTTCATCTCTCAGCCTGCGTCCCAAATCACACCCAGGGCTCTGGTCAAAAGTAGTGCACTATGTAGGGAATAGGATTCCATTTGGGATGCACTGACTCAGACAGACACAGTTTGAAATAGTATTTGTTCAGCTGGAGAGCACCTGGCTGAAATGTCTAAGACACATCAAATCAAAGAGACTGGACATAGCTGTTCAAAAGGAAAACAAGGAACCAAACTGAACGTGGGGTTTTCTCTCTCTCTCAACTAGTCAACGTTCATCTAGGTACTGACAAAATGGAAATGAACCCAGAACCACATGTACAGTAATGCATGCATCATATAGACTAATGTGTCCTTCGGCCGTGTGTCGGTCTTCACACTCAAGTCCCTTCACCACAGTAGTAAGTCTAACTAGGCACGAGTCAAGGCCAGACAGTCTATACTGTATAACATGTACAAAGAGAGAGTCATTACAAACACTTGATATGAAAATGCTGTTGAACTTGAAATCATCTGTTAGAGAGTTAGCCGCAGGGTACGTGTCAGAGAGGGTTTCCAACAGGCTGAATTGTGTTATTATTGCACACACTGCCTGTCGGTGAACTGTAGTGGCCGTATCCCAAATCGCACCCTATTCCCTATATAAGACACTACTGTTGACCAGGGACAATAGAGCTCTCTGGCTGCCATTTGGGACGCAAGCCATAGTGTTTGAACAGCATACATTCCTCCCCCAGAAGCTGTTCCTGTGTGGATCTCCCCTCTTCCTGTTCCACATATGTAGACTATTCCAGCTGAACTGCGTGACCCACATCTCTACACACACACACACACCGACATGCACGCACATTCACACAAACAGACGTACACACACGCAGTCGCACACACACACGGACAGACGCGGCACACACACACACACACACTCACACCAAACACGGACGCACACATTCACAGGGAAAATCCCACTTAGCACTGTGTCTAAAAATTCCTTTCACGTTTACTGTAGCAGTGCTGCTGCAGTGAAGGAGTTTCTTGGAGTGAAGGAGCCGCGCCGCGACGACCATGAATCAAAGTCACACACACACACCCACACACAGACACACAACCACACAACCACACACACACACACACACACACACACACACAGACACACACACACACACACACACACACACACACACACACACACACACACACACACACACACACACACACACACACACACACACACACACACACACACACACACACACACACAGCGCTAATAAAAACCCTTCTGGCCTTTAGCCAATAGGTCAAGTTCTTCCCAACACAGAGAGATAATAGCAGCCTACTGAATGTCACAGCAGAAATGAGTGGCTTACCAGGAGCTTCTTCAGGATTTTCTCTTATAAGAGTGGGAGCGATCAAGATTGCATTGTGTTTTTTAGGCTATCTTCACATGTACAGTGCTGTGTAGACGTGTGTTTTAGCGTCTGCTAAATGGGATACATTATACCTTGTTTTCTCCCAAAGCGCTCTTATAAGAGTGAGACATCAAGTCATGTGATCTCAACCTGGTCTCAGAGCATTTCGTATTATTCTGTACGTAAATCAGAGACACTCCATTTAGTATGACACGTTAAGTTTCGTATGGTATGTATTAATTTGTGGATGACCATTACATATTCGTATGATACTGAATGTTACGAATTTGGAAAATGTACAATGTTACAAATTTTCAAAACGTATGGTATGTTACGAATTCTGGCTAGGTGGCTAACGTTCTCTAGGCTCAGGGTTAGGGTTAAGTTTAGGAGTTAGGTTAAAGGGTTAAGTTTAGGGGAAGGGTTAGCTAACATGCTAAGTAGTTGCAAAATAGTTAAAAAGTAGTAAGTAGTTGAAAAGTTGCAATTTAGCTAAAATGCTAAAGTTGTCCATGATGAGATTCGAACTCGCAACATTTGGGTTGCTAGACGTTCTCGTTATACGCCCACCCAACCACCTTACTTTTGTTTTTGCCTTAATCTGTCTTATGTAACCATACCAATCGTAATATTTAATACAAATGCAGTGTCCCGGATTTACATTTTATTATGTTACGTTTAGTCTATGACACCAGGCAGGTAATCTTCACACTTACAATACTGTGTCTGTGTAATAATAATTTAAAAAATGTTAAGCGCTTTTCACGACGCCCTTAGTCACTTTACATACACAACAAAATCAGCAGGATAAAATATAAGTAAGTATATAGAAGTACACTAAACATGATGACAGACTAACCAGGGAGAACACTAAACATGATGACAGACTAACCAGGGAGAGCACTAAACATGATGACAGACTAACCAGGGAGAACACTAAACATGATGACAGACTGACCAGGGAGAACACTAAACATGATGACAGACTAACCAGGGAGAACACTAAACATGATGACAGACTAACCAGGGAGAACACTAAACATGAAGACAGACTAACCAGGGAGAACACTAAACATGATGACAGACTAACCAGGGAGAACACTAAACATGATGACAGACTAACCAGGGAGAACACTAAACATGATGACAGACTGACCAGGGAGAACACTAAACAAGATGACAGACTAACCAGGGAGAACACTAAACATGATGACAGACTAACCAGGGAGAACACTAAACATGATGACAGACTAACCAGGGAGAACACTAAACATGATGACAGACTAACCAGGGAGAACACTAAACATGATGACAGACTGACCAGGGAGAACACTAAACATGATGACAGACTAACCAGGGAGAACACTAAACATGATGACAGACTAACCAGGGAGAACACTAAACATGATGACAGACTGACCAGGGAGAACACTAAACATGATGACAGACTAACCAGGGAGAACACTAAACATGATGACAGACTGACCAGGGAGAACACTAAACATGATGACAGACTAACCAGGGAGAACACTAAACATGATGACAGACTAACCAGGGAGAACACTAAACATGATGACAGACTAACCAGGGAGAACACTAAACATGATGACAGACTGACCAGGGAGAACACTAAACATGATGACAGACTGACCAGGGAGAACACTAAACATGATGACAGACTGACCAGGGAGAACACTAAACATGATGACAGACTAACCAGGGAGAACACTAAACATGATGACAGACTGACCAGGGAGAACACTAAACATGATGACAGACTGACCAGGGAGAACACTAAACATGATGACAGACTGACCAGGGA